>NW_007740627.1:0-4921 GCF_000696425.1 Galeopterus variegatus | reverse complement strand
CTTTGCGTCTCTTGTCCTACCCACTCCCCCTTCCAGGTTCCATAGACCGACTCCCAATTCCTGTGGGTCGGGACACTCCTTCATTATAATAAGGCTTTTCTCACCAAATCCTGGCATGTTAGGATGAGGAAGCATCACTGTTTTCTGATAAATAAACAGAAATAGGCCCATAGAGGACACTCAGAAAAGCTGCAGTGGTTGGGTTGTCTTCTAACACTTGCGAGGTGACACCTTGCTGTCCCAAACACCTCCCCTTGGTACCATTCCCAGAGGCAGAATACTAAACTTAAAAGATCATGGGCCAACTGTGACAGGACACTTTTTATATTCTTTTGCTCTTTTTTCCTGTGAAAGTAATGGTGAGGGTGGTGCTGTCCTGTCGGGGCCCAAACAGCTGCTCAACACTTCTCTGCTTTGGTCATCAGGATTAGGAGAGGCTAGAGTCATTTTGGACCTGAGAGAACAAACTGAGCTTCTCGTAAAACCCAAACTGCAGTTGTTTTTACATTGATTATTATTAGTATTTGAAAGGGTTCTGTCAATTAAAGATGAGAAAACTAAGTGCATGTGAACAGTGATTTTTATCCAAGTTGGACCAGAAATGATATTCATGTATACAATAGCTACATTAGTAGCTGTGTTCACATTTATTGAAAAAAAAAAAAAACCAGAAAAGGCCCAGTTAATTGAATAACAGCAAAACAGATTAATTTATATTATTAATATCATATTTATCTTATTAATTAATCTTATCTTAATGACTCTTGCTGACTACAACACAATTAGTTAAGATGCATTTGGATGTAATGATTAAACACATGGGATGTGGGCTCAAATCCTGGTTCTATTACTTAGTAGCTGGGTGGTCTTGGGGAAATTACTTAGCCTTACAACCTCAGTTTCCCCATTTATAAAATGTATGTAAGAGCCAAAGTTTGTTAGATTGCTATGAGGACTAGATAAATTAAACCACATGAGGCACTTAGTTTAATAAAGGTCTATCACACATTATGTCTTAATAATGAAAACTACATATTTGCTTGATTGCAAGATGCACATTTTCCCCATTTGGACATTTCTGAAATCAGGCTGTGTCTTATGATTTTTCAAAAGAGACTCTCCAGGTGCTAGCCAGAGAACCTGGCAAGTTGTCATTACTTGCCCATGTGCATGTGCCAACTCTGCCAGGCACAGAAGGGAGGTGTTTGCCTCAGTTGAGTAGTATCATTGGTAGTACCACATGTGCATACCATTTGAGTTAAATTTAGAAGTGTAATTGTAAAACATTAGCAAAAATATTTTTAAACATGTTTATACCATAGTGCAGCATTGAAACAAAGATTTATTATGTATGCAGAGGACTGTCTATCACACATCAAGCAATGCAATTAAAGACATCTGAAAATGCCAAGTTTTTCAGAATGTATCATAGAATTTTCAAAGCTGGGAGAAAGAGGTGAGTATAACCAATTTTGTGAAGGTCTATCACTCAAGCTCAGACATCAGATAAAAGCTTCTAGCTGACTTTCAAGAAAAGCAGTTTAAATTAAAGTGATATATAATTCACTTAAAAAAATTCTGTAAGTATAATCAAAGAAGAAACAGAGACAAAGTTCCAGATTCTTTGATGTGCTTTTAAATTATATTACCAATCCCAAAATTGCTACATCTGTCAAGACAATGGACATGGGTAATGAAAATCAGAGTATCATTATGATCCAAAAATGACTCAGAATTATTTTTATACTTTGTACAAGAAGCTTAGAGGCAAATTTTGATGGTCATATTGATATCGGAGAAAATAGTGGTATGTAATGGTATGAACAAATACAAAATTTGTAGGTTCTTAAAATATATATTCAATATGGTATTTGCTTTTTCTGAAAAGTAAGTGGATGGTTTTTGCAATGGATGATGTCTTAGAATCCAGAGAATATAATATTATAATTGAGGTGACTAAAAGTTTCGTTTGGATATAGCAATATCATTTTGGAGTGTGTGCTTAGCTCACAGTGCCTTTCTGGCAGCCATTCCTCTGGCCCCCGTTGGTCAGACCAGGCATAGACTCCTGATTAAAGCTGGCTCAGAGTCCCTTCCCCAGGAATCTGGAATTTGGGACTGAGAGAAGGAGCTTCTGACCTTGGGAGAGATGACAGCATGCCACATATACAGAGCATCAGAGAGAGCTTCTATGACCAAGAGAGAAGAATGAAGGAGGCTGCAGAGAAGAGCAGCAGTGTCAGGTGCAGAGAGAGAAACCCCTTTGCTTGACGTCTTGCCATTCCTCAGTCCAGTCCTTCTCCAGACCTGGTTATATTCCTCTCCTTGGGTCCATTGGGTTACTCTTAAAATTGTTAGTACAAATTCTCCACATTTTCTTTAGTTCAGCTTGTTTTTTATTGTCTTTAACCAAGGAATCCTAACCATTACATTCGTCTAGTCACAGACTAAGTCAAAAGCATTATATTGCTGTGGTTTGGGATTCCACAGCTGGCCACCCCAGGACGTGAGCAGTCTCAGCAGGGCTCCGATACCCTTCCATTTTGCCAGCTGTGCCATAAAACATGTTACCATTTTCTACATGGCCTTGGTGTGAAAAGGTTGGAAAGCACTGGTTTAAGGTATATTTTAAGTCAAGTCAACTTTGGGGGCAATGACAAATAGATATGCCTGAGGCAAATGGACATTCTATCTGAGGCTTCTTCGAGCATCATATTTAGAACTACAAGATAACTCAGAAATCTTGTTTAAGACCTTCATTTTACAGGTGAGGATGCTGAGATACAGCAATATTGATTTGCTCAGGATAACACAAGAGTTTTACAGATTTGGGAACACTGAGAGGGAGTCAGCTATGAGATGCCACATGACCAGACTGACTCCTGTCCTATTCAAGGTCAATCTTTCCCCTTGTCGTCTGGATCCTAGGCCATCTCACCTCCTTAGGAGCTTTGCTCCATTGGTTATGTTGTTTTTCTCCTGCTTTAGTAATCTCTTCCCTTCTATCAGATCATCACAGCTGCGCACAAACATTTTCTAGTACTTCTGACCAAGCAAACAAGTACAGAAAAAACTGGTTGACTCTCCAAGGGGGCCTCTCTCTGCTTCTTTTCCTGATCAGCCTCGATGTTTGTCCCTGCAGTCATCTCCACTTCATCATTTCTCATCTTCTTCCTACGCCGTTATAGTCTTTTACCACGACCACCGAGTCACTGAAACCACTCTTGTCAAAGTCAAGGTAAAAATATGATTCTCATGCTGGTAAGCCTCATGGACATTTCTCTGTTCCTGTCTTCCTTGATTTTCTTTCTTTTTCTGCAGCTGGCTGGTATGGGGATCTGAAACATTGACCCTGGTTTAACTTGAATTTTTTTAGTAGCATCTAACACATGTGCTCACTCCTCGAAGCATTTCAATGCTCCATTTCATGCTCTTTCAATGCTACTCACATCTCTGGCTTCATCCCACTTCTTTAGCCTCCACTTCTTAGACCCTGTTGCTCGATTCTTCACCTCAACTGATATCAGGGCCACTCAGCACCTGACTTGGCTCATCAAAACTTGTTACTGGGCACAGGTCTGGGTGCCTGCTCCTTTCAAAACAAATCACTCAAAAGTCAAATGTTGGTGAAAATGGAAGTCAGCTTTTATTCAGGAATACCAGTGACCCAAAGAGAGATGTTGGCTAACCCATCTCTCCAGTAAACCTAAAGGAGAATCACCAGACCAAAGCCATCTCAAAGACTCAGATTTGCTAAGGGATTTTTGAAGAGGGGGATGAGGCAATGGAACATGGGAAATGAAAAAGCAGGAGGGAGGTGGACGTGAGCAGAGAGGACTTCATGCAAGGTGTCAGGTGCAAAGTATCGCCATGACTCCATCTGTTTTTGCTCCCGTTCTTGTTGCTGTCTCATGCTCCTACTGGAGGGGTGGAACTAGCATAGCTTTACTGGTGTCTTCCTTGGATTCCCAGGGTCTGCATAGTACATGCAAGTCTGCAGCTCCAGGCTGGCTGGAAAACAACTTTACATTCATGTAAATAATGTCATCTTGCCCCATAACCAAGGTTCAAAAGATCGAATAACCATGGGAAAAGGGGGAACTCAGAGAAATGCATGCCAAGAAGAAAAACTGTGTTCTTTTAAACTTTGCCGACAGTCCATGCAGTTTTAGGTCCCACATGGCTTCGGTCCTGCTCACTCCAACCCATCAGTCCTCTAAATGATTATTTTATGAGAAGCTCTTAGGGATCCTTTTCCCTTTTAGACTTTTCTCCCTAGGTGGGTCTTCTCCATGGCTATGGATTCAGATACCGTTGTAATGTTCAAGACTACCAAGTCTATGACTCTAGCCCTGATTTCTCATTGGAACTCCAGACTTGCAGGTCCAGCTGCCCACTTCACATTTCCACCTAAGTGTCTCACAGACATGGAAAGATTTACAAGTTCAAAATGGATTGTTAACACCTCCCACGATTCTTCTTAATCTCAGTAAATGGCCTCTTGGTTATTCCAAGAATCCTAGGAGTAATACTTGATTCCTTCCTTTCTCTTCTTCCCCATCTGAAAATTCTGTTCATTCTATTTCTGAAATATGCCCTTATCTCTCTTCTCTCCAACTCCATTGCTACCTTAGTCTTCCCAAACTAATTCACTCTGCATGTATTATTAAAGGTGATACTCTTAAAACAGAAATTGCACCAGGTTACTGCTCCCCTGCTTAAATCCTTCAGTGACTTGCTGTTGCCCTTAGAACAGTCTGATCTCCTAACCATGGCCACCAGGACTTGCTTCACCTCATCCCATCTTCTCAAACCCTGTGTCTTGCCTTTTTCCTCTTCAATGGATGGAATTCATTGATTCTTCCTTTTCCTTTCTCAAAAATGCCATGCTCTTTCCTGCTTCATAGTCTTTTTTTTTTTT
>NW_007740626.1:28822-29186 GCF_000696425.1 Galeopterus variegatus | reverse complement strand
GCAGGGAAAATATTTGATTGCCTCTAATACCTGTTCCTGACAAAAACTCTCAGAAACAAGAATCCTTCTCAATTTGATAAAGAGCAACAATGAAAAACCTGCAGCTAACATCATATGTAATGGTGAAAGATTGAATGTTTTCTTAAGAACAAGACAAGGATGTCCACTGCCCCACTTTTATTCAACATTCTACTGAAGGGTTCTAGCTGGAGAAGCTAAGAAGTAAAACCGTCTTTATTCATGGATGACATAACCATCTATGTAAAAAATCTGAGGGACTCTACTAAAAACTATTAAAACTAATAAATTAGTTTAGCGAGGTTTCAGGATACAAGATCAATACCCAGAAATCAATAGTATTTCT
>NW_007740626.1:24829-27695 GCF_000696425.1 Galeopterus variegatus | reverse complement strand
ACTGAGGGTTGCGATCCGTTGCCGGACACAAAAAAAGACAAAAAGGAAAAAAAAAAAAAGCATAACCCATAAAAGAAAAAATTGATAAATTGGACTTTATCAAAATTTAAAATTTTGACTCTTCCAAAAACACTGCTAAGAGAATGAAAAGACACATTACAGGCTGCGATAAAAATACTTGCAAAGTGTATATCCGATAAAGGATTTATATCCAGAATATATAAATAATTCTCAAAACTCTATCATAAGAAAACAAAAACCCAGTTTTAAAAAATGAACAAATGATTTGAATTGACACTTTACTGAGAAAGACATACAAATGGGAAGTAAGCCGATGAAAAGACGTTCAATGTCATTAATCGTAAGAGAAATACAAATAAAAACACAATGAGATATCACTTCACACGCATTGGAATGGAAAAACTAAAATAACTGGCAATACCAAGTGCAGGTGAGTACACAGAGCAAGAGGAACTTTCATACAGTATTGGCAGGAGTGCAAAACGGCACAGCATTTTGGAAAACAGGCAGTTCCTTATAAGGTTATTTTCAATATACTTTCCATATGATTGAGGAATTCCTCTCCTAGGTACTCATCCTAGAGAAAAGAAAGCATATGTATGTGAATGTTCATAGCAGCTGTATTTTTAATAGTCAAAAACCTGAAATAGCCCAACTGTCAAATTTAAACAAATTGTGATAAATCCATCTAATTGAAAGATACTCACCAATGAAAAGAAACCAACTACTGATACATGCAAAGACATGGATAAATCTCAAATGCATTGTGATAAGTGACCAAAGCCAGACTCGAAAGGCTACACACTGTATGCTCCATTTATATGAATATCTGAAGAGGGCAAAGTGATACGGGGACAAAAGCAGATGAGTGGTGGCAAGAAGGGTTGACTGCAAAGGAGCATAGAGAATTTGGAGCGATGGAATGTTCTATAGCTCAGTTGTGGTGGTTACCTGACTGTATGCACTTGTCAAAACTAACAGAAGTCATTAAAAAAAAAAGCAGGCCAGCAGAGCTAGAATTTGAAAACTGCTTCCCACGCTTGAAGTATCTGGATGGATTCTGCAGAGCGGTCCACAGGAAGTCTATCAGTGGGATTGTACTGGGATCTCCACGCCCTTTGTGCCCTTCATCCTGGCATAGTAAAAGGAGCCCCCCCAGGAACCTGGGTCCTGGCTCCGTCCCTGAACAGCTGTGTGGCTGGGGGCAAGTCACCTCCTCTTTCGGTCCTGTTTTTCATTTGTGAAGTGTGTATCTCAGCCCGTTCAGGCTGAGGTAACAAAAATACCATAGACTGGGTAGCTTATAAACAACAGAAATTTATTTCTCACAGTCTAGAGGTTAGGAAGTTCAAGATCAAGGTGCTGGCAGTTTGGCATCTGGCGAGGGCCCAATTTCTGGTTCTTAGATGGTGCCTTCTAGCTGTGTCCTCATCTGGTGGAAGGGGCACAACAGCCGTCTGGGGCCTCTTTTATAATGGCACGAATCCCATTCATGAGGACTTCCCCCCAATGATCTAATCACCTCCCATAGGCCCCACCTCCTAAGACCATCATTTTGGGGGTTACGATTTCAACACATGAATTTGGGGAGGACACAAACATTCAGTGCCTCACTTGCACTATAACCTCAAAATTAGTCCAGCTCTAGATTTCTATGATTTTACCCAAGGCTGTTTCCTTGGGTTAGAGAGGGTAGCCTTAGCAGCTCAACTCCAATCTATCTAGCTTTAGAGTTCTAAAGTACTTTTCTAGACATCAGCTCATTGGCCCTCACAGAATCCTATGAGGTAATCAATTATCCCTATTTTATATTATTTAAGAAACTGAAACCCAGAAGGAATAATGAACTTACCCGAGAAAGTTTTCATAAAAGCCAGACCCAGGACTCTCATCTCTTTTTGAGGCGTCTCGTCCCAAGTGTAGATCCCAAATCTTTCTAGGTGTCTCTTCTGTCCTCAATAAGATTCAGGGATTTTGTAAAAATCATTTATGTAGTCCAGCAGTTCTCAAGTCAGATAAGCAAAAAATTGGCCACACAAAAAACAGCATTTACATACTGTGATAAACCCTGGTTTTCAGAGTCAGCTTAGACCCAGGGACCCAAAGCAGGACCCAAGCCTGCTTGCCCCAGTGCCTTGTTATGGGGAATCCCGCAATTAAGCTAATGTTCAACAACAGTGAGTCTTCTCTGTGTGCCAGACACTGCTCCCATGTCCTATGTGTGTTGTCCATTTAATCTTCCCGACAACCCTCATGGTATGCCACAGTTAACACCATTTTATACATGGAGAACTGAGCTCTGAGAGGTTTAAACCCATGCTCTGTGGCCAACACTGCTCCTAGGGTCCGTCAGTCAAATGTGCATTTTTTAAGATCACAGTATGATCTACTCCACTGAAGAAAGAAACAAAGGAAGAGAAGTAGAAGGAGAGGGAGGAGGAAAGGGAGCAAAGGCCAGAGGGCAGAACCAAACGAAAACAACGTCACATGCAGGTGAGCATCAGTGACCTATCAAGGCAGGTGCCAGGTGCTTAAAAGACACAAGAGAGGGCAGCCCCATGGCGCACTTGGGAGAGTCCGGTGCTGGGAGCGCAGCAGCGCTCCCGCTGCGGGTTCGGATCCTATATAGGGATGGCCGCTGCGCTCACTGGCTGAGCGTGGTGCCGGCGGCACCAAGCCAAGGGTTGCGATCCCCTTACCGGTCACAAAAAGGATAAAAAATAAAAAATAAAAAATAAAATTTTTTAAAAAGACACAAGAGAGAGGCCCAGGGAACAGATCAAAGGAGAAAGAAGCAGGAGTCCTGACCAGCAAACACACACACACACACACACACACACACACA
>NW_007740626.1:918-24819 GCF_000696425.1 Galeopterus variegatus | reverse complement strand
CACACACACACACACACACACACACACACACACACACACACAGCCCAAGACCACCAACCTCACCACGACATCCTTCACATCCACGACCTGGCTTCTTTCACTTGTGTGTTTATTTAGTTTAAGGTCTGCTTTAAAGGGCTTTCTAAGAGAGGCGGGGGCGGGGGGGCCCTACTCTTTAGAAGAGAATTTAGTGATTAGAAAGGAGCCAAGATTAACAGCTCAGAATAGAGCAGCCTGGGAAGCCCAGCACAGCCAGGAGGTGCCTGCCTGTCCCTCTGACCCTGCGTCTGCGGAGCCCGCCCCGGCCTCCTTCCCATCCCCTTTCTCAGCGGTGGGTGGTGGCCACCACAACGCCCCAGGCTTTTTCCTGCCACAGTTGACTTTGGGTTGAGTGAGAAAGTCTTTTTAAGATAGTATCTGCAGCGACCTCAAAGCACAAGTCACAGCAAAAGAAAAAAAAGTCTCTGATGGCAGAGAGCATGGCGTCTCTGCCCTTCCCCGTCCTCTGGGGCACTTCGCCAGTGCTTGAGAGATGCAGCCTAAGTGTAGAGAAAAGAGTGCATGATGATCAGGGAACCCAGGAAACCCAGCTTCCAGCCCCAGCTCTGTCACTGGCAAGCCCCATGATGTCACACCAAGCAGCGCTCAGATTCCCCATCTTATGAGAGTGACATCTGTCCAGCTCACCTTACAGGGGGTCTGAGGGGAAGAAACAAGATAAGGCATATGAAAGCACCTTCCACAGCACCAGGGAATGGTAGGTACCTAAAACTGACCGCCTGGGTGGTGGCTAATGCCTGGGGAGGACAGTGCCTCCCTGCTTTTTCTAAACTCTTCACCAGAACCTAAGGGATGATGGATACAGTGGCAGAAAAAGATATTAAAACAAACATAAAACTGGTTGAATGCTGTGCTCTGGCCAAGGAGTTTCCTACATGTTCTGTCCTCTAATGGAATTCCTGTCCCACTTAACATGATGTGTCTGTTATGGAGTCTCTAATTAAGGACTGGCAAGAAAGATAAAAAGTCATTATGTCTCACCTTGGGAAGCACTCACATTACTTAGGATTTTCAGTGAGAGGCCCCAGGGAATGTCTGTCTTCTTCAGCCTGGCAAGCTTACCAGCCTACCTGGACTTTTCTACACATGATCACCAAAATGCAAACATACTGAGGCTCTTAGGGCCACTGTAAGCAACCCTGTTGGGCACATTGACCTTAATCCCAGACCTCATAAGGAGCTAAGACGGGAGAATCAAGACTCATCCATCTTCTAGTCTTTGTGGAAAGAGCAGGCATGTCACTCCTGGAGAAGGTGGCTCAAGACTCTGCATTAAAATAGGGCTGTGGGAGGCATAAGGCAAAGGAGGCAATGTGGGGCTGAGGGGGAGAAAGAGGAGCCCTTGCACTATGTATGACTTGTGCTTTAAAGGGATAAGGTGGCTGCTGTATGCTGAGTACACTTGGGAGTGGGGCTGGGGCGGGGAGGTGGACTGGAAGTAGGGAGATGAGATAGGAAGCTACAGGGAGGGTTCAGTGGATAGATGATAATAGTGTGGACCTCAGTCAGCAGTGAAGAAGAGAGAAAAGGGTTCGGTTTGTTGCATATCTCGAAGATCCCCTGGAGCCCTGTGTAGCTCTGGCAGCTTTAATGTGCCAGGCATTCTGCTGAATGCTTTCCCTTTAAGATCAGGAACAAGGGAAGTATACGGACTTTACCACTTGTTCAACATTGTGTTGGATTACACTAACCAGTGTAATAAGGCCAAAAAATAAAATAAAGTGAAATGCATCAAGAATGGAAAAGAAGAAAGTAAAATTTTCTTTATTTGTAGACACATGATCCTGTATATAAAAATTCCTAAGAAATCTTTTTTTTTTTTTGGTGACTGGTCTGTATGGGGATCCAAACTTACAACCTTGGTTTTACCAGCACCATACTCACCCAAGTGAGCTAACCAGCCAGGCTAGAAATCTATTTTCTAAAATTACTACAACTAATAAATGATTTAGCAAAGTTAGAGGGTACAAGATCAATGTAAAAATGGTATTTCTATATACTATCAAAAACCAATTAGCAATTGAAATAAACCATCAACTTACAATGCCATCAAAAGCATAATATATTTAGAGAAAATTTTAACAAATATGTGCAAGACTGGTACGATGAAAACTATAAACCTTCACTGAGAAAAATCAAAGAGAAACTAAACAAATGAATTGGAAGACTCAAGAATGTTAAGTTGTTAGTTCCCCCAAAGTGATGTACAGATTCAACAACATGTCAGTCAATATTCTGGCAGCCATCTGTTTTGTAGGAATTAACCAGCTAATTCTAAAATTTATATGTCTGGGATAGCCAAGACAATTTTTAAAAGAAGACAAAGTTAGAGACTTACACTACAAGATTTCAAGACTTTAAATAAAGTTACAGTAATCAAGAGAGGCTAGTACTGGCATAAGAATAGGCGTGTAGATCAACACGACAGAACAGAGAGTCCATAAATAGATTCACACAAATATGGTCAATGGATTTTTAACAATGGATTTTCTGTGGTAGAAATGAAAGTCTTCTGAACACATAGTGCTGGAATAGGTAGGCAGCCATATGGAAAACAACAACAACAAAAAGCCTGCAGTCATTCATACCCCAAAACTAATTAGAAATGCTAGCAATGCTAGAAGTATAAAGTTTCTAGAAAAAAGCATGGAAGAAAACCTTTGCAATCCTGGTATAGGCAAAAATTTCTTACATAGGACCCCATAAGTATGAACTATGTAAGAAAAGTTGATAGAGTCACAGAGCTTGACACTACAATGATGATCTGTTTCTGGGTCTGTTTTCTCCACTTGAATGTAAGCTTCTTAAAGAAAAATATTGCATACTCTTCATCTTTTGATAGAGTCACAGAGCTTGACACTACAATGATGATCTGTTTCTGGGTCTGTTTTCTCCACCTGAATGTAAGCTTCTTAAAGAAAAATATTGCATACTCTTCATCTCGTTATCTCCGCTACCTAGCTCAGGGCCTGGCATAAAATAGGTACTAAATAAATGTTTATAAATGGAGGGAAAAAACATTTTTTCCTTATTTCTGGGAATGTAAATCATATCCCAGTCCTATAATTTCTCTTAAATTAGGCCTGCTGGGGAATAGAGAATCCTAGATCTGTGAAATCGAAGCATTTTAGAACTGAGAGTATCTCAGATGTTTACAAAATATGTTCTGCAAACTTGAGGAGGTTTCTAAGGAGTCACCTGCAGAGGCTGAGGGATACTCCTCTGTAACCTCATTTTGGAGGTCACACAGTAACAATGAAGAGTATTCCATTGTTAGATTTTCAAAAAATTACTTTTAAAAGTCCCCTTTTATTAGACATTTAGGTTTGCCAAGTTATTTCTTTCATATCTGATTTTAAAATGGGCCTCTGGTATATCTGCTAATGATTTTGATGATCCTTTTCAGTCCTAACAGTCAATTATTAGGTACACCTCAACTCCAATCCACATATCCCAGTCCTATAATTTCTCTTAAATTAGGCCTGCTGGGGAATAGAGAATCCTAGATCCGTGAAATCGAAGCATTTTAGAACTGAGAGTATCTCAGATGTTTACAAAATATGTTCTGCAAACTTGAGGAGGTTTCTAAGGAGCCACCTGCAGAGGCTGAGGGATACTCCTCTGTAACCTCATTTTGGAGGTCACTCAGTAACAATGAAGAGTATTCCATTGTTAGATTTTCAAAAAATTACTTTTAAAAGTCCCCTTTTATTAGACATTTAGGTTTGCCAAGTTATTTCTTTCATATCTGATTTTAAAATGGGCCTCTGGTATATCTGACTAATGATTTTGATGATCCTTTTCAGTCCTAACAGTCAATTATTAGGTACACCTCAACTCCAATCCACCCCCCAAGTGACTTTGGTATCATTTTAATTCAAAGTCAAGAATAAATAGTGCATGAACCAAATGACCTTTCTCCTGAGGTTCAGTAATCCACAACCTTCCACTGATTTTCAGACACACTCTTCATGTCACTGCAGGACACATGATGACCTCCTTTGTGCTCCTAGGGAGCTCCCTCAATCATTTGTCCAACCTCCTCCATGCACTTCCACACATCTCTATCCTACCTTACTGACTTGGGTATAACACTGGAGAGCTAACATTCTGCAGGAAAGGCAAGAAAGTACTTTCTGTGGGTTAAAAAAATTTGCTCTCATACTGTAAAGTAATGCATGTCCATTATAGAAATTTAGGCAGTTTGGATAAGAAAAAAAAATGAAATTACTCAATACTATCTTTTACAGTTAATTACTTGCAATCATTTTAGGATGATCTTTCCTGTCTTCTCTCTCTCTCTCTCTCTCTCTCTCTCAACCACTCTCTCTCTCTCTCTCTACCCAAATGGGATCATAGTGTTGTAGAGTCTGTTTTTTCCTCTTTAAACCACATATCGAACATATGTTATTAAGATCTTCTATAACATTTATTTGTTCATATTTAGCAAATTTTTTTTCAACAATCCCCTACCATTAAGCATATGGGTTGTTTCTAATTTGGAGTCATCATAACGAATTACAATGAACATCCTTTTACCCATCGCTCTAAGAACCATGCTGATTATTTCTCTAGCATAAATTCCTTGAAGTAAAATTCTGGGTCAAACGGTATTTTAAAAATTTGAAGCAACTCTTGTTTTTATTCTACAAGATACAATCTTTTAATTTAGGTTTTGCGAGAGGCCACCATTAGCACCTACAGCTCTTCTTGGCTTGGACTTAGCTCTGTGGGAGTTCCTGGTTAATTAAATGATCTGGGTTGTTGAACTCGTGGCTGCCACGCAAATATGTAGATGCTGTAAATGAATCACCCAGCACAGATTTTTCCTTCTACCAAAGTCCCAGCAGGTTGGCATTTCCTGCGGACTGTCTCACTCTAACTTAGCTGTGGCTGCTCACATCTTGCCCTTCTCATTTTCCGCCTCCTAGTGGATGTGTGTGCTTTGAATCACTCTGAGCCAGACAGAGACTGCACACGTGCAAGCAAAGCTCAGTGAGAACAAACAGGAGCTGTGAAACCAGTAACCCAGAATGTTCTGAGGAGAAACGGCTTCCTACAAAAGGGCGCCTTTCGTTATATGCTTTCCAGCTGCGTGAAGGTGCCTGTTCCTTCTGGTGGTTTATATTCAACATTCCATGATATCTGATTTTTGCAGAAGTCCACGAAAATAGGAAGGCAATGCGACCTAACAAAAGGGACACTTTGGAAGGGAGGACAGCCTCTGTATCCTTGCAATCAAAGGTCTGTTTCCAGCACGCATGAGGCTGGTGTATCCTGGCGTGGCTGATACAGTGTGTCACCTTTGTGCCATCTGCCCTGCCTCTGCTCTCCTAGGCCTGTCATCTGTTAGACAGGGTGTGTGTGTCCCAAGGCCCCGCAGCCACCTCCAGAACCCCCTTCCATCTTCCTGACATGGGCTCACTCCTAGCCCGTTTCTTCTAAACATTAGACCCTGGACTCAGCTACCTTCACTGCCACCACCTCTGCACCTGTGAAACTGACGTTTCTTCTCGCCCTTCCAGGTGTTCAACTCTTGTTTATTCCCATGGACCTGATCTACCCTATCCTTCTGGCTTTCTATATTCCACGAAGGAGCCTCTCTCTTGGTTCTAGTCCCTTAAAACCCACCTCCCTACATGAGCTCTGGACTTTCCGTCCTCTCCTACCACCTCCCCAAACTCAAGAGTTCTTTTTCCAGTTGATTTCTTATTAACTTCTCCTCTTCAGAAGCCTCAAAAAATCCCAGTCCTCTTTTCTTTCTTCTGTACTCTCTCTCTCTGTGCCTTTCCTCCTTTCCCTTCTTTACATTTTTGCTTTTCACTCTTCCTAAAAAGAAATAAAGGAGTTCCTTCTTTGAAGAAATAGATATTTTTTTTCTGGGGATTGCATGCAATTTTGGTTTATAACATTTGAAATTCAATCAATGTGTTTAAAATAATGATGGTGATGAAAATAATAAATAACAGCTTCCAACTACTATGTTTTCCACATACTGGACACTATACTGAGAACTTTGTATGCATCAGCTAAGTTAATCCTTTGAAGAGCCCTTGAAGCAAGTACTGCTACTCTGCTGAGTTTACAGTTGAGGAAACTGAGACTGAGAGAGGGACAGGTGCAGTGACTTGACCAAAGTCACACAGCAGGTTTTAGAGCTGGGACTCTGATACAGGCTGCTCAATTCCAGATTCCACATTTGAACTTCCTTGCCTTCACTACTGCACTAGTTAAAGGAATCCTGCTCTAATTCCTCTTGAAAGGAGCAGCCTCCTGCAATAGAAACACCTCCCCTGGCCCCCCAGCCGCCCACTGTGTAAGTTTAAGCTTTCATGTAAAGAGCTTTCTTCAGCAGGGCACACCCATCCTCCTTTGCTGGGTGGCGGAAGTCTCCCAGGTGAAACCTCCCATTTAGCTCTATCCACTGCTGGTCCCGCACTGGGTGTGGTGGTGGGTGTGGAGCCACCCAAACCACCTCTTTACATATGCTTACCCACAAGTCCTCCCCAGGCTGACTCCGGCTGCAGACACTGCCCTCCCGACAGCCCCACAACAGAGGACAGAGCAAACACTCCACTTTGGCCAGGATTGGAACTTCCAGTGATTTACAACCTCCCTATGGCCTGTGTTTCTACGAGGAAGGATTTTTCATCTGAAAAACAGATGCAGATAGAAAAAGGCCATGCACTTAGTTAAATGGAGCCATTACAATCCAATTATTCATTCAACAAACAGGTAGAGTGTCAATAACATACCAGACAAAAAACAAGGATGGGGGCTCTTTCCTCAAAAATCCATACTTCTATCAGTAGAAGGAATAAAATATTCTGTGTCCTTATGATAGATTGTATTATCATCTAGCAAATAAGCAAATATTCACTCTCCCCTCTCACTCCCCTGTTTCCTGCCCCATTGATTTGGGACTTGATTATGTAAGATACTTTGGCCCATGGAATGTGGGCAGAAGTGACAACATGCTGCTTTCAAGTGAAGCCTTGAAGAGGCATGTCAATTATCTGCCAACTTTCTTAAGCTCCTTCCCTCCAACATGAGAACATTGTTTGCCAATGGGGGTGTCCCTTCAGCCTGGGTCCCAGAGGAGGAAGACATACGTCAATTATCTGCCAACTTTCTTAAGCTCCTTCCCTCCAACATGAGAACATTGTTTGCCAATAGGGGTGTCCCTTCAGCCTGGGTCCCAGAGGAGGAAGACATATAGGGACAGCCCTGAGCCACAGCCACTGACAAGCACATGAACTAACAATTTGTTATTGAAGGCCACTGAGACTTCGAGGTTGTTTGTTACACAGCATCATCCAACAAAAACTGACTTATCCAGTCCCATGTAGAACTATATTCCAAACCTACCCTATAATGCCTTTCTTCCTCTTTGAATTGAACTATTATTCCTGTAGGTGATGAGTTTCACAGGTCCATCCGAGGTATCTGCAGGACTACTAGTTGGATGGGGGAGCAGTCTAAACAAAACTGACTGATCTATATGTCATAAATTACCAGCAGAAAGCCAGATACCCAACACCAGCACTTCCACAGAATATTATTAATCACTGCTACCCACAGACACCTTATTTTCCACTGTTCATTATCAATTTCTAAAGTTAACATTAGCCACATCAAGAGCAAACACTTGTATAAACACTCTGAAGGCTCAGAATGAGTTTAATGTTTATAACCTAAGACCAAGACAAGACAGGAAGACATATGAAACCTGGGACTGTGGCTTTAGACTCCTTTTCAGTCACCTTCTGGTGCCTTGAGGGTGTTTAATCTTTTAATTTCCTTAGTTTAACAAATATTTATTGAGCACATCCTGTGTGTAAGACGTGTCGAATACACAGGGGGCCAGGGCATGGCTCCCACCATCTACTCAGTAGCTTTCCATCTCGTGGAAAGGCTAAGATGAGTACTCACATAATTATAATTAAAGACAACAAATTTAAAGTATTCTTAGAGAGGTGCCAAAAATTTGCTACAGTTGGGTTTGGAAAAGAGAAGGATCGGGGAGGTTGGAGAAAAGAGGGCATTTCAAACAGAAGGCACAAAGGCACAGAGACTGAGTAGAAGAGCAGATGGAGTATGGGGAGAGACCACGGTAAGAGGAGAAAGGCCACACTGCGGACAGTTCCCAATACCAGGCTGGCAAGTTTTTTGCTGAACCCAGGAATGACTGAATCATTAAATCCCCCACATCCATTCCGGCCACACCTTTCACTGGGTCCAGAGTTTGAGGGTTTTCTGAGTTAACGTCACTAACAGCTTGAAACTTGGCAAAAACAACTAGAGGTAAAAGATGGTTTCCATGACTACAAACAAGACCGAGCACTACAACAGCCTGAGTGTGTGTGGAGAGAGGAGAAAGGGCTGCTCAGCCTCTGAAACTGCAGGTGTTTCACACTGGAGACTGCCTCGACAGTGCTGGCTGGGTAATGAGGGATTAAGTAGTGCAATGGCCTGTCTTGGACCTCACTGCCATGTTGACGATGACATCTTGCTTCTCCAGGAAGTGGCATCCTTGTAGGCTGCTGATGGAAGGGCAAGGCCCTGCACGACACACCCTACCCCACCCCCACACCTCTTCCCCAGGCTGCACCTGGCCTCTGGCCTCACCTGCCCCACCTAGTTACACCCATAACTCCATCTGCAGCCAGAAAACACATCACTATCAGGTAATTACAAAACTAAACGAAGAAATTCAAGTAGTACCAGGTTGTGGCTGGACTCAGCTGGGCTCCTCTAGTGCGATCTGTGTGCCTCTTGCTTTCTGGTGCCCAGACCCCAAGGAAATGATCTGTTCATGGGTCATGGGCCCGACCTCTCCACTAGGCCATAGGTCCTGCTGTGCCTTTTCATGTTGCGCCCCGGTGCCTCACTCAGGGATGGCATGTGTTAAATAGCAGCTATGCCTTTTCCATGCATTGAAATGCTCTCTCTTCACCCACACTTGACATACTATCTCATTTAATCCTTCCAACAACCCAACCCTACGGGGTAGGTGTCATTAGCGCCATTTTACAAATGAGGAACCTGAAACGCAAAAAGGTGAAGTAATTCCTCCAAGATCACACAGCTTGGAAGTGGAGGAACTAAAATCTGTTGGACTGTATAGCCCTTCTTATAGGAGGTTCACATGCATTAAATGGAACTGATGGCCAGGTTTCTGGAACAGGTGAGACTTAGAGTACCTGCACCAGATCATCCTTTTGGAAGAAAGCTTCCTTTGAGGGTTGATGCTGGGGAAATCTACCCCAGGCTGGTATATATCACAGACATACAGGCCTTTGTTCATTGTCTTATAACTTTGAAACTGAACTTGAATCTCTAGGCTGGGGCTTCTGGGAATTTGTGAGAGTTTCTCTGTAATTCTTTCACCAGGTTCACACATGCCAGGCCAGGTGGGAGCTTCCCTGAAAGCCAAGGGCAGGGGCTGGATAAGTGAAAGGGACTCGCAGACCAGCAGATGGGTCTCACACACGTTGGACACCAGCGGTGGCCTCAGCCACACGCATAAGCACACAGCAGCATAAGGGCGTGGCAGTGTTGTGAGAAGGACAGGAACTGGCTCTGGACAGACACTTATAGGGCTAGCTGGAAGCTCAGGGAACCTGGAAAGTAAGACATATTGGCCCACGAAAGCTCACGTGAGAATTGTAAAGGTCATTTGTCTCAGGGAAGTCATTCTTTAATTCACTGGGGAATCAATCCTACAACCCTTCTAGATTTTTCCAAGCAAGAAAATCGAGCCTCAATCACTTCTGGATGATGACCAACATCTGTTTGTTTCAGAACCAGGTCCCCTGTCCAGCATCCAGACACATCACGAGGCATGTCTGAAACAGCCTGGTTTATTGGCACATTGACCCTGGGTCAGGAGCCAGAGATAAAGAGTGTGACCCCAGGCTCTTACCTTGAGCTTGGGTAAGAGCAAGCAGGATCCGCCCTGCTGACTCTCATCCGGACCATCTGGTTCATCAGGATGAAATTATTTTTGTTTGTGGTCACACCTACTGCTCCACCTAAAAAAACAGCAGGTAGCAGTGTCAGACCTGGCTTGAACCCTGCCCAAAGGCACGCACTCAGAGCGTGGTCTATAGCCAGCCCCAAGAGAGCAAAACTTCTGTCGAAGTCCGGTGGTCACAGAGGAGCCTGGACAGAAGTAGGGGGCCACTGGCCTAAAGCATTTCCTTCTCTACCTATGGAAAGACCAGTTAGGAAACTGATGAATATTTTACAACTAGGCTGCTTATAAAAACAAACACATTACCTTTCTGGACCCCTCATTTACAATAAATTAAGAAAACACAGTTGAAATGCAAGATTACAGAAGACTTAAAGATATAGCAGGCAATAGGTTAATAATTGTGACTTTTTAAAAAAAACTTTGCCTAAATTCAGACTGTAATTAAAGAAATTAGTCCTATTAAATTAAAGGCTGGTGTTTTCTCAGACAAGCCTGATGCTATTTAACGTCAGACGAGCAGTTCAGAGTAAAGTACTCAGGTAATTAGGAAGGGAAGAGCTAAATACCTTATTATATCAGAATTCTAGGTCCACCCCCTTTCCTCCTCCTCCCCCCATCCCATCAAGCAATGGAAAGTTGCAAGTTAGGTCACTCATTTGAAAATAATCTCATTTTTAAAAACCCGGGATAAATGTAGAAATGATTAATTTAGCAAACACATTGGAAAGAAATTTGTGTTTGTTCGTTTTGCTGAGTTCAAATGTTTTCAATTAACATCGTTTTTCTACTACACTGATTTGGAGACAGGCTTGGAATATTTATCTTTCTTTTCCCATCTGTAACTTCCTCTTGTGCTTATTTCATTAAAATTGTAAGTCCAAAATCAAATGACTGGTATAAAATGTCAGGGAGAAAAATTGGGACCTGTAGAGGGACCCTGCTCTGAGGAGTATGTTACCAATTTTGGAATAACCAATCACAAAATACATTATTTAGGGGCTATCCTGGGCCCTACCTGTAAGAAGTTCAAGTCCAATCACAAGTGGGGACAGATCACCTAAGTCCAGAACTGGTATTTAGCTTGTATACTCTGATACGGCCACAGCTGCTGTCTATATTTATGCAGTGCACTATATATGTAAATATATATGTACACACACACATATATACACACACACTTTTTCTTTTTTCTTTTTTTTTTTTTTGAGATAGAGAGGCTTGTGCTTTAACAGCAGCTGAGGTGAAAGGGAACAAAAGTAGTAATTCTGGGGGGTACGGGGAGCAGGTAGACAGGCCCATCCTGGTCCAGCCCAGGCCAGCTGAGCTAAGGATGCTGGCTTCTTGTCCATGGGGCTGTGGTGTGTGTGGTGTATGGTGGCTGGAGTCCCGAGGACTGAGGTCTCTTGGAGAGGAGGGAAGACAGATGGCTCAGAAGTCCAAGGAGCTGTGGGCCAGGTAGTCCTTATGGCTGATGTTGCTGATCTGCTTGACCTGCATAGCCTCAAGTTTGGGACAGTCAGTGATCCAATGACCCAGGCTCCCGCAGAAGGCACAGCCACGCTCTCCTCCGATGTCCAGCACGGATTCATCCCCACAGTGCGGCACTTGCAGCACAGGCGGCGCCTTCTGCTTGGCTTCCAGAAGCCTGTACAACCATACAATGCA
This sequence comes from Galeopterus variegatus, assembly GCF_000696425.1. NCBI lineage: Eukaryota > Metazoa > Chordata > Mammalia > Dermoptera > Cynocephalidae > Galeopterus > Galeopterus variegatus. Next base: position 13,115 of record NW_007740626.1, on the reverse strand, counting down.
GGTCTGGCTATGGCCTCATAATTGTTTGTATCTGGTATTTTTCTGATTTGCTGGTGCCCTGGCTGATTGAAAACATTGTGAATATCACTCTTAAAACCCAAGACCCTGCTGATAACAGGGTCATTCACTGAAGCCTAATCTCGTTTTCACTTTACCATTTGGGCTTTATTTAAAGTATCCCCTGATAGTTTTGGGGGAATCTGTACCATCAGTGTTTGATTTGCATGCAGTCAATTAAGCCCCCTACTTTGCCCATCTACCTGATATCTCCCAACCAGAGATCTTCTGTTTTTCCAGGGAATCAATCTCCAAATGCCTTTCAGGTTTGTGAGAAATAGACCCTCAGAGGCATGGACTGGGGGAAGGTGATCTAGAGATCTAATAATTCTCAAATAGTTTTCACATTCCTTCTAGTTTTAGCTCCCCTTTCACCCACAGTTCCAGAAGTACCTGTGCCTTATATGCAGGTGAGGTAGCCCCTTTCCTCATGGCCAGTCTCAGCTATGGCTGCTTCCAATCTGCTAAGTCAGTTATTACATGTCTACCTATTGTCCAGCTCCCAAAATTATGTTGCAGTTGTCTCCTGTCCTGTTTTCCCTGTCCTCCCTATCCTTGCGAATTTGTGCTAAAAAAAAAAAAAAGAAGAAGAAGAAGAAGAAAAGAAAAAAAAGTCTTTCCTATAATTTTGGAGAGAAAGCTAACTTAGATAAATATATTGAATCCACCTTCTTAACATGAAGACAGAATACTATTATGTCTAGGTTTTAGGTTTAACTACACATCCAAGATTTCCTACGAAGATACTTAGTAATTGGATCTCTGAAATAACCTTTAAGAGCTTTAAAAATTATCGTTATTGCTGTTGTTGCTGCTTTATTAAAAAACATGAGAATCCAACAAACTTGAAATACATATTAGAGTTCCTAAACCAGTGACAAAAACTGTGTTTGGAACTTCATGAGAACATCGGGCCTTCTTTGTGGTGTCCAGAATAGATCCTCAGCCTCCTCATTGGAGAGTGTGGGCCATATTATGATTGTAGCCAGCAGGGAGCATGATTGTATGTCTGACCAAGCTCACATAGGGAACAGTTATTCATTCTGACACAGCTGGGAAGAAGGATTTTACATACTCACAGATATGTCAGTTGCACAAGTTATGACCTACTACAAGAAAATATAACTTGATTACCCACTGATGTTATCTCATTCTCTTGAGAAAACAAAGCAAAACTGCTGAAGCATTTGCTGTAGGAAATAGAGCAGAGGGACTTAACTACAGCTGGGTTTGACTCACCCTTATGTTCCTTGGCCTTTTCATTGATTTCTTAGACACTGATGGCTGCCACAGGAGTCAACAGCCTGTATCATCCATGCAGGGTGTCCGTCTGCAGACCTCATGGAGCTCATTCCACCAGTATTTAAAGAGTATCTCCTAGGTGCTAGGCACTGTTCTAGGCAAAGCAATAAAAGAAAGTGCCTGATTTTTTAAAGCTTTTATCCAAGTGGGCAGTAAAATAATAGTGCAGACAAATATAGAAGGGACCATAGATTTAACGTTGGCAATTAAGCTTCATGGGCTAAATAAATGCACTGGCCTGGTGTATTTTCCTAAAACCCTGTATTCAATAATGCCATAAATTGGAGCTGCATTGCACAAAGGCAGCTGATTCTAACTGCTGCAAAGAAAGTTCACAGAAGTTCACGTTTAACATGGCAGGCCAAGGCAGGGAGCTTTGGCAACTGCACGGGTTCTGATTTCACTCCTAAATCTGCCCTCAGGAGGATGAGTTGGCAGCAGGAAGGTCCCTCCATGATTGATTTATTAGCTTCGATACCTTATTTACAATTTTACGGGGTATTGTACCAGGGAAGAAAAGACAGTTCCATAGAAGTGAAACAAGTCTCATGTGGTTTGACATTTTCCGCTGACCTTGTAAACCTCTTTCCTAACCCCATTATTTTTTGGAGCTCATATGCGGAAACAGAAAGAGAGAATTTGGAGTATGTAACTGTGTGAGGAAAAGTTCTTGGGTATTTTTTTTTTTAAAGCTCAAATCACCCTTGTCCTCCTGGCCTCAAAACAGATGGGAAGGACTGCCTTTAAAAAGGGGGGGGGGGAGTGGGATTAGGGGACAGCTTCAGAAAGTAGCCCAGTTTGTTGCACTATAAGGCCGAAGAAATGTTTGAGTCTACAAACTTAGGGTCTGGTCATTTCTTCCAGGACCTGAGGGGACTTTCTAATCACCAGATCAAAAAACATTGTTGGCTCCCCACTTCCAACAGAATAAAAGCTAAGATTTTTCACTATTTGATTCTTATTTAGCTTTCTAGTTGTATCTGCCATTATGTCTCCCTCGCCCCATTCTGTCAACACCACCCACCCATACACAGTCACCCACAGCCCTCCCCACCTCTCTGATCCCCTGAATGCCTGCCTACCAGCACTTTCCTAACACATGCATGAGAATTCACACACACTCACACACACTCATACACACTCACACACATACACTTTATTTCGAGCATTTACTGAGAACCTCCAGTGGGCCAGATACCGAGCTAAAATCTTCCCAACAAAGCTATCAGGTGAGTTCTTTTTAATACCTTCACAATTCCTTCAAATTACAGGTGAAGAAACAGTCTCAGAGAGATTAAGTGATTTGCCTAAAGTCACATAGCTGGTAAGGATTGTAGAGACGTTGCTAGAACTCAGATTTTCTGACCCCTGAGTAAAATCATTATCCTCTATTCCCTCCCTCCAACTCCCACAAATCTGCCTGTTCAAACGTAATTTTTTAAAATTATTAATCCATCATGATAAGATGGCTCTCCCACTTGCCTCCCATTGAAATTCACCCCTCCCTCTCCTATATTTCCTTTGTATTTTGATTTAACCTCTAGTGTGACACTTAAAATCAATTTTGTGTCAAAGTTAATATATGTCTGCCTCCCTAAGGGTATTGAGTACAGACTGTGGCTAATGAATTTATGAGTCCCCAGCAATGCATTGCACATAGTAAATGCTTAAAAATATTTATTGACTCCACTAGAAGGAAAACATCCTGAACCTTTTCAGTAATGTGAGCGTGCTAACAGAGAATGGGAAAGCCTCAGCTGACAGTGTTTTTTGTTGTTGTTTGGGTTTTTTTAAGACTTTATTTTTTTAGAGCCATTTTATGTTCATAGCAAAATTGAGCTGAAGATACAGAGATTTCCCACATAGCTCCTTCTCCCTGCCCCTCACCCCACAGCTCCCCATTATCAACATCCCCACCAGAGTGGGACATTTTTTACAACTGATGAATCTACATTGACACATCATTATCACCCAAAGTCCATAGTCTGCATTAGGGTTCACTCTGGGTGTTGTACATTCTACGGGTTTGGATAAATGTACAACGACATGTACCATTATTGTATAATACACAGTCAATACTATTTTCTGGTTTAGATCTTTCCTCTTACTTTTGAGTGAGAGCCCACACAGCTAATGACTGGCACCCTGACCAACTCTGCTTAATCTGGGACAAACCAGAAGGGTCTGGGAGAAATTCCAGGAGCCCAGCAGTCCCACGTGGAGATTGATGGCAAACTCCAGGAAGTCTCAGTTTCTTCACCTTGTCTCTCCTCCCCAACTCTTCCTTAGTGTTTCATTGCTTTTTGTAATCCAGAACATCAGCAAATACATTTTATAAGGTCAATTCTTCCATCAATAACTAAGGCCTGGCCTAGGGACAATTCCCCACACAACTAACTTTATTCAACAAAATTCACTGTAGTGGCTGAGAAGCAACCGTAAAAATGGCACACTGGAAAAAAAAACCCAAACAAATAGAATAAACATATGTACAAAAAAATACCTTACAAAGAATGGAAAGAAAGCAGAATAGAGGAAGAGAAGCAGATAACTTATGTCAAAAGTCCATGTATTGTAAGGTGAATAGTACAGGTTTCGGAGCTAGACTGAGTTTGAATCCAAACTCTATTACTTTTAACCATGTGACCTTGGAGGAGGTATCTAAGTTCTTTCTGCCTCACATGACAGACCAAAGATTAACATCTATAATATAAAAAGAGCATTTACAAATTGAGGGAAAAATAAAAAAAAAGACAACTCAGAAAAACACGACATGACAGACCAAAGATTAACATCTATAATATAAAAAGAGCATTTACAAATTGAGGGAAAAGTAAAAAAAAGACAACTCAGAAAAACACGTAAAAGATACCAAATAGACAATTCAGAGGAGAGCTAATCCAAAGGGCAAAATTATTTAAATTAATTATGGTCAGGGAAATGCAAATTTATGTAACAGTGAGATATTACTTTACTTTCATTATATGCCGGAAGGTTTCTAAATTGAAGACCTGAAGTGACCTACCTGATGCAGTGAAAAGGCTGCTCCCATATGCTGCCAGTAGAAATGTAAATCGTCACAGCCATTGATATGCCGGAAGGTTTCTAAATTGAAGACCTGAAGTGACCTACCTGATGCAGTGAAAAGGCTACTCCCATATGCTGCCAGTAGAAATGTAAATTGTCACAGCCATTTTGGAAAGCAATCTGACAATGTCTATTAAAACTTAAAAAATATCATATACGCTTCTGCCCTTCAATTCCACTCCTGGGCATCTATCCCATGAACATAAAACCACCAGTAGAAAGGACATGTTTATAAGAATATTTATTGTAGCCTTGTTTGTAGTGGCCAAACCTCAAACAATGCCCATCAGTAAGGGAATTATGTATATCCACACAAAAGGAGACTTTTACAACCATTAAAAGAAATAATTACAGCTGTATTAGTTGGCTTAGAGGGATTTCCATGAGGCATTATTGAATAAAAAATACACGTATAAAACAAATCCATTCTTGTAGGATAAGTGATGGCAAATCTTCACCTGTATGATTACATGCATGGAGGGAAATTTAGCAAGATACATCATAGGCTGTAAACTTGGGTTACCTAGTAGAGGCTGAGACCTATGGGCTATAAGTGAGGAGGAGGGGGTCCTCAGGAGAGGAGAATGAAGGGGAAAAAGACTGTAGGACGTGTTCACATTTATGAAAGATCATATGTGTACATGCATATAAAGAAACTAATTTTTTTATTATTTACAATTTAAATTGGAGGGGAGAAAAAGCATGTCCTTTGATCATTTTTGTCTCCTCATTAGGGAGAAATCTGCTCTGTAAAGCTGGTATGAGATGGGTCCCTCCTTTGTGTGGAGTAGCCCCAAGAACTTCTCAGCTCGGGGTACCTGTGCTGAGGCAGGATTTTGTATTACACTCATTCCTTCCCTGTCCCCTGCCTTTCCAGAGTAAAGAAACAGAGACAATGTGAGCATAATAACATCTGTAAGTTAGATAATGACGGACCATCAATATCAGCAACAGAAAGGGTTATTCATTGTTTAGAGGAGGATTCTGAAGTTTATGGAGCCGCCACAAATACACAAGACCCAGAGATCAGATGCAGACTGGATGTGAAGCCAGAAACCTGGGAGCAAAACACATGAGACATGGGGAGGAGAAGAAGGAAAGACAAAACTGGAATGACTTCTATTTCTTGCAGTATAGCCGATTCGGTACTAGAGCAACCCTTCTACCTAAAACAGCTAACGTACTTAATAAAACATTCAGAAATTTACATTTGTGAATGTATCACTGAGCTGGTAATAAAGGAAGGCTCCTCAGAGGCCAGAACTAAGCTAAAAGTGAGAATTTAGATAGGTAATCCACTTTGTTCTTAGGAGCTTGAGCCAAATGCTGGCATCTTTGAATTTTTATTTTGACAGAGAGAACTTAAAAGCTTGGTCTCAATGCATGATAGAAGTACAAGGAATCCCCTTTATACATCTGGGACCTCAAAGACCAATATGGTCAGTGCTAGGGTAAACTAGAAACAAACCTACCCCACAAAAGAAGAAATAATGTTAAAAGCAGAAATTAATAAATTTAAACATAAACGTACCATAGAGAGGGTCAATGAATCCAAAGTCGGTTCTTTGAAAAGTCTTATAAAGTTGACAAACCACTGGCCTTACTGCTCAAAAAAGAAAAAGAGCAATCATTTTAATTTTTATTTATTTGTTTATATTATTACAGCAAAGCCGATTACACATATTTGTGGAATACAGAGCTGATTTTTAAAAATCATATTATGAATGAAAAAGGTAGCATAACTATACTGCTAGAAACATTAAAAAGATAGGATGTAATAAACAGATCTATGTCCCCAAAACTGAAAACAGGTGAAAAAAGGGCCGGCCTGGTGGCACACTGGATAGTGCACCACTTGGAAAGCGCGGCGGCGCTCCCGCCCGAGGGTTCGGATCCCACATACAGACCGGTTCCCGCTCACTGGCTGAGCGAGGCGCGGGAGCAGCACCGAGGGTTGCAATCCCGTTGCCGGTCCCCGGTCCGGTACGGGGGCAACACTGAGGGTTGCGATCCGTTGCCGGACATGGAAAAAGACAAAAGACAAAAAAAAAAAAGAAAGAAAACAAATGAAAATGAAAAAGTCTTAGAAAACACAAAGTACTAAAAAGTTATCCAGAAGAAAGAGAAAAGAAACTAATAATTTTATGAAAATTTAAAAATTGAATCCATAGTTTAAAATCTTCCCACAAAGTAAACATATCCCATTCTTACGTAAATTCTCCCACAGAATAGAAAAATAGATAACTCTTTACATTTTATAAGGCTGGAATATCTCACACCAAAAACCAAGGGCAGTTTGAAAAAGGAAAATGACAAGGCAATTTTACTCAGGAACATTAATACAAAATGCTAAACAAAACATTAGCAAACGGAATCCACCAATAAATAATAAAAAAGATAATACAATAGGATGAACTGACTCCATTAACAGATCAAAAGAAAAATATCACACGATCGATCATCTTAACAGATGCAGAAAAATATTCAATAAAATTCAACATCTATTCATGATAAAAAAAATTCTAGTAAACTAGGAAAATAAAAAGTGCTATTTTTAAAACCTACTGCAAACATAATAGTAAATGGCGAATGCACAAAACTTGTGGTCAAGAGCTTCAAGATGTGGAGCAAGACAATAATCTTCACTATCACCATTTCAAGCCGGTGCCACCCGGGAGATCCTGGCCAGCCCAATAAGGCAAGAAAGGAGCCACAAAAGAGGCAGACGTAGCCAAGGCTCCTGAGGATCCAGCCAAGGCTGACTTTGTGCTGAAGCAGGTGACTGGAGGGAAAACAGTTTTAAAATATCCTCTGGGTGTGCTATGTGAATTCAAGTCCTGCTAATTGTAAGGCATCTGCACATAGCATGACATTTTTGAAGGGATATTGATAGAAGGCCCATATGCCCTTCCAATATTATAGGCAAAATAAGGACTAACATTGGGGGAAGGCAAAAGGGCCATTAGAAACCTTTGAAAATTCATACAATATCCAGCCACAGTGAATCACAACATGTGTTCTGTGATTGCAGGGACCATGTGGCTCTTGTTTCTCACCGTCCTCCCAGCATCCAGCAGACTGCCTTGCATGTAGCTTATAGCTCAATAAAGACCTGTTCAACTAACCAGTTGAGGTGAAAGACCCTTCTCCTGGCCGTGCACACATTACCTCTGTTGCTGGTTTCTGCAAACAGTTTCTAGATACAAAGCAAAGAAACATCCTGTGCAAAAAACAGAAAATAGAAAACAAAAACACCATATGTTCCAAGCAACATATCAGGTCTGGTGGGCCTGAGCTATTTCTGGCATCTCGCTGAAGTGTAAGTTTCTCAGTCTAGATGACGGAATTCCAGCTGGGGAGCAAAAAGTTGGGAGAAGAGACTCCTTTGGCCATAAAACAATTGTGATACATGAGAGAACACAAATAAAATTGCTTTATTAAGTTTCAAAGCAGTATGCCTATGTTACTATCTTATTGTTATAACAGTATTTGTTCCATCTTGATGTCCATTTCAAAAACAGAACTTCCGGGCCGGCCCGGTGGCACACTGCTACAGTGAGCCGCTTGGGAAGCGCGGTAGCGCTCCCACCGAGGGTTCGGATCCCACATACAGACCGGCCGCTCACTGGCTGAGCGAGGTGCGGGAGCAACACCGAGGGTTGCGATCCCATGGCCGGTCCCGGTCCGGTACGGGCGCAACACTGAGGGTTGCGATCCGTTGCCAGTCACGAAAAAAGACAAAAAGGAAAAAAAAAAAAAAACAAACAGAACTTCCCCTAACCCCTACCAAGTTATAGTTTTATCTTTCATCTAAAAAAACTTTGCAATTTCTAATATTTAAATCTGAGTTCATAGTTGCTCAATTTTGACTGTCCCTGGATGCTGGACTAAGTGAGGCTTTCTGTAGTAAACAGGTTCCTAGTTTAGGGGAATTTTGGCACTTTTTACTGCTTAAATTCTGGGGCAGCTTCAATTTTCTTCCCCCTTCTTTTCTATATTTTGCTTCCTTGGTCTAAACGTTTGGGGAAATCACAGTTTCTCACTGTTAAAAAGAAACAAACTTTACCCTTCCCACCACCACCATCCCCTTTACATTCCCTTCCTGGTTTGTGTTTCCCAGAGTCCTTGCTCCACTCCAGCACTCAGAGAATAATAGAGAATACACCAGACTGGAGTCAGGAGATGGGGATTTCACAACAGTCTCTCTTCTGGGTGTGGAGTAAAGAGGTTGGGTTGAGTATGAAAGAACCCGAGTTAAAGTCCTAGCTCTGATATTTACCAATGGGTCTTATCTTGGGCAAGTCATATCTGCTCGCCAGAAGGCAATTGGGAGTGGTAGGGACTGAGGAGAAAAGGCGAATATAAGCACCTCCAAAAGACAGCATCTTCTCCTGAACCACAGCCACTCCACTCATCTACAGTGGGAATGTGAGCTCTGAGTTCCCAGGGCTTCTGAGTTTTCAAGAGAGTCCTAAAATATGGATTTTTATTTAAACTCTCTTGATTTCTAATTGTTAGATCAAAATTGTGTAAACCATTGTGTTCTTTTCTGAACTGGTCCTAGAGGCTGTTTCACATCTAGTGTTACGTGATTCTAAGAGCATGCCTAGTTGTCCTGCTGCCCTGAAACTTTCACACACCCTTCCACAATCCCTCCTTCAGTTTTCCCAAATATTCTTGGAGCTTTGTTTTGGGACACTTCAGCTTCTGAGGCTTTACTGCAGATCTGGGATGTGAGCACCTCGTCCTGAGGAGGACAGAATTTTTGGAGCTGGGATTTCCCCACGGAGATAGGGTTTGTCTAATTCTGATTTCTTGGGCTTAGAGTAAGCAGAAGGGTGAATTGGATATTGAAAGCTCTGCTGCCAGGTCAGTCTCACCTCTTGGAATATCCTGTTGGCCATGTCTGTAGGCAAGTCTCCTCCCACCCACAACACATTTTTTAGATCAGGAGTGTATCCCTTCTCTTTCTCTGAAACAGGAGGATTTCTAGCGTTTGAGCTTCCTTGCCAATTTACCCATTTACCTTCTTAAGTGTTGGGGTTCTTGGTCTTTCCCTACTCTTTGTCGCCAGTTACTAACTCCTGCCTAAACAACTGTCCCTGTCTCTAAACCATCCAGCTGACCACCAGGAAACCCACCAGCCAATGTCTGGCATGTCTGAGCAGGCTCAGCCCCTTGGGTCCCTCTCCTACTTGGTTCCTGAGGCCCTCACGGGCCCTGCTCTGGCCAGCATCTCTTGGCTATTAATGCTCTGTTTATCCTTATGGTTGCTCGTTTGCCAACACTGACTGACTTTGCTACATATCAGATATCTCCAGAGCTACCACACCTAAGGAGATAATAGAATAAAGTAGCTAAGAGCCCCAGGTAAATACAGAAATACCTGCGTGTAGAACAGTAAGAGCAAAAAAAACCTAGAGCTGCCGCTTACTGGCTCTGTGAACTCAGTCAAGTTACTTAAAGTGTCTAAGCCTCAATTGCTTCATCTGCAAAACGGATATAATACACACCTGTGATGGTTAATTTTGTGTCTCATCTTGGCTGGTCTATGGTGCCCAGATAGGTGGTCAAACATTATTCTAGATGTTTCTGTGAAGGTGTTTTGGATGAGATTAACAGTCAAATCAGTGGACGTTGAGTGAAGCAGATTGCCCTCCTTGATGTGGGTTGGTGGAATCCAATCAGTGAAAGGCCTAAATAGAATAAAAAGACTGACCTCCCTAAGCAATAGTGAGTCCTGCCAGCAGACTGCCTTTGGAACTCAACTGCAACATCGAGTCTTCCCAAGTCTCCAGCCTGCAGGCTCACCCTGCAGATTTTGGACTTGCTAGCCTCCATAATCACACAAGCCCATTTCTTAAAATAAATCTCACTGTACACACACATGCACACACACACATATGTACACACACAATTGGTTCTGTTTCTCTGGGAACCCTGACTAATATAATACCTCGTTGGGTATAAGGATTACATGAGGTAAGTTTTGTAAAAGAGCAACCATCTGGTGCATGGCATGGAAAAATCTCTCAATGAATGATAAAAAGGGGCACATTTTCTAGCTGGCTCCATCTCTTGCCTCCTCCTTTCCACTCCCCTGGAGCCCAGTCCTGCAGGGCGCTGGGCCCGTTTCATCCCAGGGCTGCTCCCCTCCTAGGCTGCAGGTGGATGCTGGGCTCAGGTGCAGTCTGGAATGGCATGCCATGACTTTCTACAGAGTGAGGTACTTCAAAAAGTTCATGGAAAAAGGAATTAAAAGAGAATACAAATATTTCCATGAACTTTTTGAAGACCCCTCTTACTCTGGGAACAAAGTCAGCTATTTCAGGGCCGTGGGTTCAGGTGTCACTGTGGGGTCCCTGCAGGTTTCAGGACAACAATGGCCACTGTTAGTCCCTCCTAGAACAGGGAAGGCCCAAGGTCAGCCCACTCGAGGGCCAGCAGGGGTTAGACCAACCTGAAGATTTGGAACACTAAAGGAGAGGTCCAAATACTAACTAACCCCTGTCCACATGTCAGACTCCCTGACCAGGCTCCATCAGGTCAAAAGTAAAAGCTGTCCCAGTAGGTGTGTGCTACATCAACAGACCATAAGAGGAAGCAAAAGAAACCAAAACATACTTTCTGGAAGATGAGGCTTTATACATTCTAATTGTCCCCCTCAGCATCCATTCTTATTTCCTTAGGGTCAGGAACCTGGCTCTGTGGGGGATGCGGCCAGCCCAATGCAGGCTCAGCACCCTCGACAGTGTCACTGTCTCCAGCTCGGCCCTGCTAGAGTGGAAGAGTCTTTGAAGACTCCTCACTTTCCCTGGCAAGCCCCTTCCTGGGAGTGGCAGCCATGGGTATCTGCCCCAGCGGATTTTTGCTTGGACAACCAATGCTTTTACAAACACACCCTAGCTGCTCTCAAGTCATCCCTGTCCTGGATTTCCATCCTGGGCCGCTGTATTGTTTTCATTTCCTGTGCTTCTTACTTCCCTGTCATAATATTACCTTACGTCCATGGTGCACTAGCCCGCAGGCCAGTGATACACCATCATTTGGCATCAGTAGAAATCATTTCGTGCAACCTCAATAATGGTCACTCTGATGACTCCAGCCAGTAAGTCGGGAGGGAATGTCACAGGAAAAGGTGCTGTAGGAAAAGGTACACATTTTCCAGATAGGCTGCTTCATATTGAAATTAGCTTGTGAGGAATCCCGTGTGCCCAGCAAGGAATCAAGAAGTGGGACAGTGACACACTGTGTGGTAGACGGTGTATATGGAATCCTGAAGCTCCCTTTCACCTGGGTCCCCTAAGTCATGTAAATTCTAGAAACCCAAGAGCCCATGGGTACAGGCCTGACCCCACCCAAGACTCCTTCCCCCTCCCACGGTCAAGCTGCCCACACTGCCTCTCCTACACAATGACCAGGAAACCCTGCTCCCAATTATTGTCACAGACTCACAGCCTCCCTGTGACACTCAATATATAGCACCTAAAAGAGGTTAAATCAATAATCAGTATTTTATCTAAGACCTCCCTGGTTATAAGATTTCAGAGACATTAAAATGGGGGAAATGGCTAATGGTGATTACAAAACATCATTCATTGAAAAACACATCTTTATTTCAGACATGAGTCTAAAACGGATAAAATACAAAATCATGGATCTGTTAGTATTTTAGCAGTTAAATTGCTTGTTTGGGGTACAAGACATCCCTATTTTATCACCTTATATTATTAATAATGATGACAACTACA
>NW_007740626.1:0-424 GCF_000696425.1 Galeopterus variegatus | reverse complement strand
CATTCATTGAAAAACACATCTTTATTTCAGACATGAGTCTAAAACGGATAAAATACAAAATCATGGATCTGTTAGTATTTTAGCAGTTAAATTGCTTGTTTGGGGTACAAGGCATCCCTATTTTATCACCTTATATTATTAATAATGTTGACAACTACAATGATAACACTAATATTTTAATTTTCATCGTGTTTTGTTTTATAACCTATGTGAAAAGACAACACTCAGGTTTCCTCCTTCATCCATCTAAGGGAAATACTAAAGTTGCCAACCTGATTATTTTCCTCTATCGGGGAAGAATTCTTCCTTGCTGGGAAAGAAGGTAAGTTAGTCTACAGAATCAAAGACTGAGGAAGAAAGGAAGTTTTGGAGAAAAAGAGAAAAATAAGCAGCACAGGCAGGGGAAAGAGAAGGATGTGGGGGA
>NW_007740625.1:7423-29187 GCF_000696425.1 Galeopterus variegatus | reverse complement strand
CTAAGAGGCAGTGTGGTGTACAAGTTAAGAACTGGCCCCTGTAGCCCGCTTGCCTGGGTTCAAGGCCCAGCTCTACAACTTACTGGCTATAAAACCTTAAATGAATTCACTAGAACTCTCTGTGCCTCAGTTTCTTCCTCATCCACAGATAAGTTTTATAAAAGCATGAGGGTTCTTCAAAATGTTCATGGAAATATTAGTATTACCTTTCAATTCTATTTTTCATGAACTTTTTGAAGTACCCTCTTATGTGCTATTATTATCATGACCATTTTGCAAATGAATAAATGAAGCTCAGAGCTGGGTAACTTGCCAAGGCCACACAGCTAATAAGCAAAAGGGCTAGGATTTGAACCTAGGCAATCTGACTCTTAGAGCCCATGATACCTTCAACCTTTTTGAAGAAAAGGATGAATGAGGGTGTGCAGAACACATCTAGTGTGGGAAGAATAGAAGAGAGACCGGTGAGGCCATCACACACCGTCCTGCTGCAAGGGAGACATCAAGGTAGAAGAAATGCAAAACTTCCCCTTTTCCTCCGTTCCATTGTGTTTCCACCACCCTGGCCTGGGAACACATCTAGTGTGGGAAGAATAGAAGAGAGACCGGTGAGGCCATCACACACCGTCCTGCTGCAAGGGAGACATCAAGATAGAAGAAATGCAAAACTTCCCCTTTTCCTCCGTTCCATTGTGTTTCCACCACCCTGGCCTGCCACAGTCCACCCTCAGATCACTTTTATTAATGCTTGCCCATCTCTGGAATTCTCCCTGCACCTCCTCATGTTTGTTCTTTACTCCTGTTATTCTTTCTTTATAAAATGCCCTTCCTCCATTTCTGTCTATCAAAATATCAATAAGTTTTCAAGGCCCATCACAAATGGATGACACCTTCCTGGCCCCTTCAGCCAGAAGTAATCCTCCCAGCTTGGAACCTCTCATGTGACATTTTCCCCAGTCTAGATTACCTGCCAGAGGGTACGTTTCTTGAAAGTGCTTTAAGACCATGACTAATTCATATTTGTAGCACCAAGTACAAGACTTAATACCTAGTCTTGTGAATGAATGAATAGATGAATGAATGGATGGGTTTGTACCTGGATGGACTAATGAATACATAAGTGAATGAATAAACAAGCAAATGAACAAAGTGTAAGTGCCAGGTGTATTTCAACCATAGGCAGGTCTACTTAGTTATAAACCAAGTCTACGTGAACGTAGACTAACAAGGCCAGGCCAGCCAACCCAGACTGACTAGCCCCTGGGTACAGCGTACTGAAGTCATGTGGTCATTGCTGCCTCAGTGCAATGGTTTTTATCCAACCCAAGGCAGCACAGAGGCACAGGATCCAGCAAAGCACGGGAGCCTCCCTGCCTCTTGTGTCACCACCTTGCCAGTGTCAAATGAGTGAATGGCATGAATGAATAAATGAGCTCGATACAGAAAGGGAATTAAAAGTTTTCACTGTACATGCAGGAGACTCTTTTTTCCTTAGGCAGAGATTTAACACATGTTCTATCCTCCATCTCTCCTTCTCTCTCTCACACACACTCACGTACAAACACATATACACACAAATAAACACAAACACATATCCACTCAATTTGCTCTGGGAAGCTGTGAGTGACAAGAAACTGCTTTACAGTCCTTCCCAAGGGAGCTAGCCACTTAGCATACTAAGTCAAAGAATATTGTCAGGAGACCTGATGTGTCATTGAGGACAAGGTGCCCACGTCTCGGATGGTTAGAAAGGAAAGCTGAGGGATAGTTGAGAAGATGCACTCTGTGGCGTCTACTGGAAACCAAAATTTCACTTTACCACCTGAGGCTCTAGTGGCTGTTTGCCTGTTCAGAACTACACAACAGCTCAGAGCCAGTGTCTGTGGAGCACGCAGCTGTTACCCGGAGTGTAGAGAAAAAGGGCTGGGCAGCTGGGCTTGACCAAAGCTGATTTCATCTTCTACCACTTGGTACCACTGTCTTCTCCATATAAAGATAACTTGGGAACTTCAACCTGGGGTCCCTTCATAACCCCAGAAGCAGATTCCCAGGAAGGTATCAAGGATGGAAAATTAGTACGTCAAAAGTTCCTGAGAACCTACAAGTATATATCAATAACCACGAGTGACACCGTCAGGGCAGGAAGTGCAGTCGGGCACCAGGAGGCAGAAGCTAGAGCTTGCCTGGGAGGCAATGCCAGGAACTTCATCAGAGGGAGTTGATTTTTATGGTCCCCTTTAGGAGCAGTGGTGTCTTAAAAGCCCCACTTTCCCTCTTATCAAAGGATTCCTCCAAACATAAGTTCCCTGAGGCTTCACCTCAAACAAAACTAAAGTTAGCCTTGACAATGGCAAAGATGTTCTGGCCCCAGATCTCTGCCCAGCCTCTTCTTGGGCCCAAAGACTGGAGCGTCTTAGGCCGATGCCCAGCTCTTAGATAAAGCTGGGTTCCATGGGGCAAGGCTGGACCTGGGCTCCGTGTGTCCACAGCTCTCACTGGAGCCAGGCCTGGACACATAGCAGTGTGGGATGAAGGGACCTACTGCCTGGTTCCCCCGTTCCCGAGCCATCATCCCCTTCCACTCCTGGCACAGACGAGTCGATGTTGACCCTAAAAGGAGCTTTGTGGGACCGGGCTAATCCCAAGCATCTGGTTCCCAGGTGAGAGATCTGTTTTAGTTATTTCTTAGGCCCTATTTCCCAAATCCTTCTCATCCCCCATTTCCTATATCCCCCGCTCTCCCTAACTGAAGAAATCCACTGTTGTCATGGAGACAACATAGTATCAGCATCTCTGCTTCTTTGAATCTCCTTCCAAAAGCCAGAACTAGAAAGGGGCCCTACTTCCACCTCCATAATATTTCTGGCACAGGAGTTCTGTCTGAGAAAATGTGGTGTGGCGTTTGGAATGTCTGCTTTGCCCATTTGGTTTCCTATTCTCTTTGTAGTTTTACTCTGCCCAAGTTTGACCTTCATCCTTAGGGGACTGGGCTTAATGTGACTTCTTTCCGTGAAGGTCCTGGGTTTCAGCACCCTTACAACACTGGGATTATGTTATTAATGGGGACGATAGTTTGAGGGGCTCTTCATGCAAAGGGTGGATATAGTTCTCCCATATGGTAGGGAACAGTCTCCACCATAACAAGCTGGGTGGCTTGCTCTAGGTCACCTAGAACAGGAGTGCAAAGCCCAGGCTAGGGCCCGCTGCAGCTTTCCTGTGCAAATACTGCCACCCGCAGTGGGGCTGCATCTGGAGACTAAGCACGATGACTACCACTATTGAGCACCAACTGTATGCAAGGCTCTATGTGTACAGATGTCACATAAGCCTCAAAACGACCTTGTGAAGTTGGTATCATTATTGTCAACATTTTACAGAGGACACGGAAGCTCAAGGAGGTCTGATGACTTACTTGGTGTCTTACAGCTGATAAGCATAGGAGCTGGATTTGAAACTGAGGACTGTCTCCTATAAGTCCACCTTTCTAACCAGTACAGAATATGGCCTCTACCTGAAAACAGTCTGCAGGAGGAGCCACTGCCCCCACTCATCCAAAGGTTGAATTCCACTGTTTGGAGCCAGAAGTGGCTTTCCCTACTGTCCCCTCCCTTGACTCCTGCTGGACTTCTGCTGGGTTTTTATGAATGAGCAGAAAAAAATGTCATCGAAAAGTTCAACCAACTTTGGACTCCTCTCTTTGAGTGATAGATAGCGTTAATTACTCTGAATTACTCAGCCACTCACTCTTCTCCCCCAAGTCATTAAAAATAGATTTTCTCTTTGAACTCTACTCCACCCTCAGGTCTCCAGATAGTCGGGAGTGCTTAGGAGACAGTCCCGGGGTCAGCTTCTGGTCAGAAGGCATGTTGCTTTAGTTGCAATCACAAGTTCCGGAATCTCCAGCTGGTTTTCTGGGGGATTTGTGCCTCCTTTTTCTTAATGATACTGATCATGTGACTTTCACAGCTCAGAGGATGGGCGGGGGCTGGGGTGGTGTTTACTTATGAGGACTTCAGGGGATCTCCAGCTGGTTTTCTGGGGGATTTGTGCCTCCTTTTTCTTAATGATACTGATCATGTGATTTTCACAGCTCAGAGGATGGGCGGGGGCTGGGGTGGTGTTTACTTATGAGGACTTCAGGGGATCTGGACACATGACTTGATTTTAAAGAAATGGCTCTAACACTGGGAACAAACAATAAGGAACTCTTGACATTAATTACTGGGAAGCTGACTCATAGGAAACCTAAGCTGGAAGTGTGACCTCAGAGGTGCCCTGCTCCCTCAGATGGGTGGGACAGGTATTGTTGTCACCATTTGAATGATAAGGAGATGGAGGCTTAAAGTGGTTAACCGGAGTGTCCAGGGCCACACAGCTAATAACTGGCAAGACCTGCACAGAAAGCCCCTGCTACCTCCACTACCCAGGCTGAGCTCCCTTAGGGTTCAGCGACATTCGTAGGAGGCTCAGATGGAAATGGCGGAAGCTGCTCACAGCCTCCTCCCTAGTCTTAAGAAACAATCCAGCAGGGACTCTTCCACCCTCCCCAACCTGCCTCCCTCTTTCACCTGCCGGTATCCTCTTTTGCTGTCTGGCTCCTGATTCACCGGCTGCATCACTGTTACGAAACAGAAGAGAGTCACATGAGCAAAGAGGCACGCAGTGGTCAGGTGGGTCACATCGCTGCAGTGTCCAGCAGCCTACCTAGGCATCGGTTTCTAGGAAGAAGAAAGATGACTCTGGCGGCCAGCCCTTGGGGCAGCCCCGGGAGCATGGGCCTTCCCTCTTTAGTCCTCGCCTCTGTCCCACTCCCAAACTGCCTCAGTGTGAGAGTCAGACAGTCCTGGACTCAGATTCTGTTTCTGCCACCTATGAGGCATGTGACCTTGGGCAGTTTACTTAACCTGAGACTCACTTTTCTAATATCAATATATCTAATAGCAAAGCGGGACTGAGAATACCTGCCCTGAAGTTGGTACAAGGATTAAATGAGATAATGTATGTAAAGTGCCTGGCATACAGTAGGTGCTGGATAAATGACAGCTCTTATTATTATGATTCCTGCTGCTGCTTTTCACTGGACAAGCTCAGTCAACTGCCCAGCTCACAGCAACGTGGTGCAGCCAGGAGCCCACCAGCCATCAGAGATCTCAGGCCCCTCACTCGGCCAGATCCCCAGGGACCAGATCCTGGGGGACATGATCTCATTGCTGCCTGCATATCCCCTCACCTCCACTGCTCCCAGCAAGGGAGACTTAGATTAAGGTGTCTCTTCAGGCATCCAGGAGACAATCAGCTCTTTTCCTCTAAGGGCAGGAGAGGGAGGTGGGTAGTTTTCCATGGAGACTTGCTGAGCAGAAGGGGATATAGTACAAGCCATGCCAGGAGTGAGGGGCAGCCTGGCCCTTCCCCAGAGGATCTACCTTGGCTTCTGTGCCTGAAAGAACCAGACCAGGGGGAGGGGGCTGGGCTGGGCCTCCCCAGCCCACATTTCTGTCCCTGAGAGCACTCTGAAGCGTGGCCATCACCGGGTTTAAAGGGAATGGCAGAGCGCTAGGCTCCCAGGCAGGAAAACCGCAGGCTGATGGCACCCATTCATCCCGGGGCTGACAAGATTTGTGGTGAACCTGTGAAGAAGAGAAACTCCCCCACCATGCACGCCATCAGTTAACATCTACTGGGTACCAAGTGCTGTGGGGTCAGAGAAGCAGAAACTTCCTGAACCCTGTTCAGGTCTTGCCTCAGACCTGGCCTCAGCCTGTCTCTACTGGAACTGAGTCCTGAGCCACCTCCTCATCCCTCAGCAAGAGCCCTACAGTGTGTCCCAGGAGAGAAAATGGCCCCATCGTGGGCAATGGAGGATTCCTCTCCAGTTGACCACATTGCTGCTCGCTGTGAGAGGTGGGTAGTTTTCCATGGAGACTTGCTGAGCAGAAGGGGATATAGTACAAGCCACGCCAGGAGCGAGGGGCAGCCTGGCCCTTCCCCAGAGGATCTACCTTGGCTTCTGTGCCTGAAAGAACCAGACCAGGGGGAGGGGGCTGCGCTGGGCCTCCCCAGCCCACATTTCTGTCCCTGAGAGCACTCTGAAGCGTGGCCATCACCGGGTGTAAAGGGACCGGCAGAGCGCTAGGCTCCCAGGCAGGAAAACCGCAGGCTGATGGCACCCATTCACCCCGGGGCTGACAAGATTTGTGGTGAACCTGTGAAGAAGAGAAACTCCCCCACCATTCACGCCATCAGTTAACATCTACTGGGTACCAAGTGCTGTGGGGTCAAAGAAGCAGAAATTTCCTGAACCCTGTTCAGGTCTTGCCTCAGACCTGGCCTCAGCCTGTCTCTACTGGAAGTGAGTCCTGAGCCACCTCCTCATCCCTCAGCAAGAGGCCTACAGTGTGTCCCAGGAGAGAAAACGGCCCCATCGTGGGCAATGGAGGATTCCTCTCCAGTTGACCACATTGCTGCTCGCTGTGAGACGGGAGTTAATCCAGCCCTTTGGGGGCCTTTATTTCCTGATGGATCAAATGGAAATCATAATACATAACAATGCCTGTCCTCTCTTCCTCTCTGGGGAGTTGTGCAGATCAAATGAGATAATGCGTGTGAAAGCATTTGGAAAATGCTAAAACCCTCTACCAGTATTGGTGTGATTGTGCTATTATTGATCTCAGTCCGCACAGCTTCAATCTGCCATCAGTCGTGGATGCAATGGGTGTCGGATCTTGAAAACAGGTTCAGATTAGAGAAAAGAGGAGAAAGCAGGTCTGAGACCCTACAAACATGAAGAGGTGAGGGGGTGGGCTGGTAAGGAGGGACCGAGGCACAGGGAGCCAGCTCTGTCCACTTCAGTTGCCGCGTGCTTTGCCCCAGGCCCTGGGGACCAGGAGGCTGTTGATCAGGCCAACTGCATGCTCCAGCCGGGCTATCTGTGCCACCTCCCAGCCCTGCCACCTGGCTCCTGGCCACTGAGAAGGCCTCTGTTGCTTTCCTTGTGTCAGGAGCAGAGGACGTGTGTGGGGACAGGTGTGCCATCTGGCAGGGGGCAGAGCAGATTCCAGGGAAGCAGGGGATTAAACGCTCAGTCTCTGTGGGGCCCCATGAGCCTGGGGAACAGCTTACCCTTACTGCTTGCCTCTCACTCTGTCTCTCTTGCATGGTGGCAAAGGAATCCTGCAGGCCTCTTGATCAGAGTGCTCCTGTGGCGAGCCACCACTCTGTCCTCTGAGCCACAACTGTGTCTGTATTCTACCTCTGTTGTGGCTTCCAGGCCACCGTACTGAGATTATCTGTTTCCTTGGTTTTGTTCTTAACCAAACCCTGGGTTCCAGGAGGGCAGAGAATGTAGCCCCAATGCCCGACAGAGGGTTTAGCACCATGTAAGTGCTCAGTAAATGTTTGAGGGTTGAATGGGACTCAGGCACAGTCCATTGTCAGAATCATGTGGGTTTTTCTGCTTTTAAATCAGGTGTTTTTCTGAGGAAGACTCCTCCAAGTAGCTCCTTCTAAGTGTCCATACAAAGTGGTAGAGATGTGGCATTAACTGGCTGCCCCCAAGCTCACTCAGCCAAGAGGTCTTGTTCTTCTGTTCACCACTGGGGAACTCTTCTATCTGAAGAGTGACGTGTTTGCACCTATCCAGGGCCTCTGTTCTGGAGGGCAGTAACTAGCAGGGCCTCAGAGGCCTTCGTGGCCTCACCCTGGATGGTCCAGTTCCTACAGGTCTGCATGTTTTCAAATCTCCAGGAAAGAGGCTGGTTCCAGCAGCTTCCCTCAGTGACTTGTCTCCACTGCCAATAATAATCTGATAATGTCCCTGGCTGTGGTGTGCCTCACACCCTGTGGGTTACCCAATACACTGAACTGACAGAGAAGTGGGGGAAAAAGAAACCACCCTACACTCTGCACACCCCTGCCGAGCCCTTCCCACGCGTGTCCCCAAGGCCACAGAATCAGACAGAGGAAGGCACCAGAGATGGGGGGAGGGCCCTGGAGCCAAGAACGCAGTATGAGTCACCTTTAATTAAGAGTATTTCTTAAGTAAATTGCCGGGCCCTTCCCACGCGTGTCCCCAAGGCCACAGAATCAGACAGAGGAAGGCACCAGAGATGGGGGGGGGCCCTGGAGCCAAGAACGCAGTATGAGTCACCTTTAATTAAGAGTATTTCTTAAGTAAATGACTTAATAGGACAGTTATATTCATTAGAGGCATAATTACAAGACATAAGATCAAGCAGAAAAGAATGTCGAGCGCGAGGGTGGGACCTCTTCTGGAGCAGCACCGCAGCTCTGGGAGAAAGCAATGGGGGCAGGAGAAGGGTGTCCTCCCGTGGTGTCCTACTCATCGCCACTCACGGCTGCCAGCCCAGCCACCCTCGGATCCCAGAGCCCAGAGTGGAGGAGGAGGGAGTCTCAGGCATAATTAAAACGCAATAATAATCAACAAACACTAATTAAAGCATCAACATGGAGTGTCCCATTAAACTGTGAGTCAGCCCTGACACAGAGCCGCGTGATGCAGTGGACACCCTCCTGGAGAAAGCTCCCTTTCCTTCCTGAGCTTCTGGAGGCAACTCCTACCCCGCCCCACCCCACCCAGCCTTGGAGCAAACACCTGACTGTCACCTGGGAGACACAGTGCAGTGATTCCAACTCTGGAGGTGTGCACTTAGTTTTTTAAAGTCCCCATAGACTCAACCATGAGAACCAATTTCTCCCTAGGTACAAAGTAGTCCCCAGAGGGCTGTCGCCTTCCTCCACATCCCCAAAATCACTCTAATTCCTTCCATAGCCCCAAGGCACAGTTTTATTCCATTTCCTCCTGGCCCCAGGGCCTGACATTTAAAAAGACTTCCCCAAGGAGCTGAGGTAATCTGTATCAGCAGTTCTCAAACTTTAGCATCATGTGTAAATATCAGCTGGAGAGTGGTTAAAGCCCATTTCCTGGGCCCCATCCCCAGCGTTTCTGAGGTGGTGGGTTCTGGATTTTCCTGTCTAATAAGCTCACAGGTAATGCCCACGGTGCTGGTTGGAGGACCACACATTGAGAGCCAGCGCTCCTTGACAGCCACAGGGACACTTCTTGGAGGACATTGTTTTGACCAAGGAGTGACAGGCTAGAGAGCTCAGAGACTTCATACAGTCCAGCTCTGCATCTTCACGGTCATTCCCAAGTTCACCCAAACCTTCCTTTCCAGACTTCTTATACCGTTGCCCTCACACGAGGCTTCTGAAAAAACTCTGCTTCCCTGTGTTTGCTCATGTGGTTCTTTCTTCCTGGAATGCTCTTCATCTGTATAAATATTATTCACTCTCGAAGGCCCAGACACATTCCGTGTCTCCCACCAAGCCTTCTTGGACTCTCCATCCGGGACTGCACTGGAGCATCGAAATAAACTGTGCGCCACAAACATGAGCTACGTGTGTGA
This sequence comes from Galeopterus variegatus, assembly GCF_000696425.1. NCBI lineage: Eukaryota > Metazoa > Chordata > Mammalia > Dermoptera > Cynocephalidae > Galeopterus > Galeopterus variegatus. The sequence goes on along the minus strand of NW_007740625.1, from coordinate 19,762 downwards.
TTTCCACTTCTTTTGCAGCCACATTTCAAAAAGTAAGAAGAAACAGGGGAAATTAATAATAGATTTTATTTAACCCAATATATACAAAATGTTATCTTTTCAGCATGCCAGTAAAAAATGATTAATGTGATATTTTACTTTTTCTTTTCTGCACTAAATCTTCAATCTCCAGTGTGTATTGTGTACTCACAGCACATCTCAATTCATACAAGCTACCTTTCAAATGTTCAGTAGCCACACGGGGCCAGTGGCTGGCGTATTAACACAGACAGGAGAATTTTCTCTTTTCTCTGAATTTCTTCAGTCCTCTTTCAGTACCCCTCCTAGAACACATCACTTCCCTGTTTTTATTGCTAGTTTGTTTGCACCTTGAAGGTGATGACTGTGTTTTAATGCTGTTGTTTTAATTCTCCTGCAGTGCCTAGCACTGGCCTGTATGGAGGACATGATCAATGAACATTGATCATGAATGAATATAAAAGCACATGAATATAGGAGACAGAGGAGACCCATGGGAGTATCTGACTTTGAGGGTCTCCTCCCAGTCACTGGAAATTTTTTCCCTCTGGTTTGTGCATGGTCATTAGATCTTACAGGAGAGAGTAATTCAAATTTTAAAACTGCTCCCTTCTGCCCCCCACTTATAAATTTCCTGTTTCTCTTTGCTCTTCAACTCAGTGCATTAAAAAAAAAAAAATCCCACTAGGAGGGCCCAGGAAACAGGAAAAATAGTTGTGCCATTGGTTTCATGTTTGGAGAAGAACAGGGTTTCACTATCTCCGTGGCACTTGGCGTGAAAGTGGGCTTTGTTGCTGGAGACACTGCTCCCATTCAGGGCCCCCTTTCCCAGCTGCTGAGAGCCGGGCTGTGTTTTGACAGACAGGCCGAATGCAATGCAGACAGTTGTTTTAATTTCCAGCCAGATGCAGACATCACTCACAAGGAGCCCGAAACCCAAGAATGGGAGGCCGGGCACTGGACTGCTGCTCTCAGGCCTCAGAGGGTGGCTTGGAGGGGCCAGCGGAAGCCCACCAGGTGGCCAGGGTACCAGATATCCTGACAGGCTGAGTGGCACTGGGGCAGAGGAGAGACACCCTAGAAGGTCTCCAGCAGGAACCTTTCAGAAAGGTGCGTCTGGTAGGCATTGCAGGCCATGAGGCACCGTGAGGCAGGGTTCAAGTGTTGCTCTTTAAAGCCGTGTGAAATTAGTTGGTGGTGGTGACGGCTGCATGTTATCTTTTAACTGTCAAGTCATACAGGACAAAAATCAGAAATAATCTCAGGGAGGAGTTAGATAAACTGTGGGAAATGGAATCCTGGAGGTCAGAATTGGAAGGGACTAGAGTAGCATTCCTTTGATGACAGAAATCCCTTCACAGCCTCTCGGGCATGTTACCTTGACTCTGCTCGTGAACCTGCGCTAGGCGTTCCTTCGCGCGGCCAGGCTGTTGTGTTCTGAGACAACCCTGACTTTCTTAGGTTGAGCTTTCCTGAAACTTTTCACCCATGAGTCCTACTGCAGGCACACTATTGCCCTTCAAACACTGGAAAATAGCCTCCATGACTATCTTGAGACTCCTCTTCTTTGGGCTAAATAAAACATCCCAGGTCATCAGCTGTCCCTCAAGTACCATGTCTGGGTCTCACCCCATCCTGGTCCCACACTAAGAAGGATCTCTCATTGAGTAACACCCCTCCTAGGGCAGGTTGCAGTGACCTGAGCTCAGAACTCCCCGGTATGGGGTGTCTTCTCTCTATCCCCACACTACACGTTTACTTACGTAGCCCACGATCAAATCAGCCCCTTTCACTATCCCATCACCCTGTCAGGTCATATCGGACTTAGAATCAACCCAAACCCTCAGGTCTATTAAGCTTAAGCTATTTCAAACCAGCTATTCCCCAAGCTACACTCAGAGTATCAATTTTTTAAACCAAATTGCGAGATTTTACACTTATCCTCCTTGCATTTCTTATTTTTATTTTTAAAGAAACGTTAGGGATGTTTAAGCTGATCTTGTCACTCACTTGCAAAAAAGCCATGTGATACAGAATGTCACGTGTTATGATGCGGTTAAGATAGGTGGGGGCACCCCTCCGGTGTGCACCTTACACTCAAATTATACTGAACTGGTGCACAATTACTTACTCTTGCTCATGATAATCTCTGAGCTTGGAATGTCTTTCCAGGTCTCTGCAGCTGCTACGCTTTTACCCTTCAAGGCTCACCCTACTCCCCTAGCCCCTTCTTCCTGACAGGTTGCATTGGGCAACCCCCCTAAGGTGCTCCCAAGGCCCCCAGCACTCACACCAATTCCACCCAACAAAAACTCAGCACAGTACACGGCAATTCTCAGTTTGTAATTACCAGCTCCCACTGGACTGTGGGGCACTGCAAGGGCAGAATCTGTGTGCTGCGGGCTGCTGTTTTCTCTCTTGCATAGCACCAGGTCTCTACAGTTGACATCTAATAAATATTTGCTGAATGAGCAGTGTTAGGATCCATCCTGAACCTCTCAGGAGGATGCTCTGAAAGTGTCTCCATCATAGCCTTTGTCCCCCTGCTGTGCCGTGGGAGCACAGGTTGTGTTTTCACTTGAGCTCACACATCCAGTAGGTGAGGGGCCTCTATGCCCTAACAAATGAGAACCCATTCCCAGCCCAGCAGCCTCCCGCCCTAACCAGCAACAGATACCTGGGACATACAAAATGGAACACTTCAGTCCTCTGACCCCCTTGCTTGGCCTTTATTGCCATGCATGCTGTGCAGGTAGGGCTGAGTAACAATCAAACAGGCCCTGTGCAAGTCCCTGCAGGGCCCCACCAGAAAGCCAGGAGGAGCTTGCAAGGGCTGCACTCTCCAGTGAGCAGGGTCTTGATCTGCAAATTCCCACTTTCCAGGCAAGACAGAATCATACAGGCAGCCCTTCTCTGTGGATGCTCCCATTTAGCCAGACTTTTCAAAGGATGGAGATTTGCTACAGAAACTGAATGCGGACTTAAGAGAATGGGATAATTGGATCCAGGTGGTATATTTGGTTGTCTGTAAAGAGCCCATGCCATACTATGAATATCATTTGATGGGAAAAGTTTCTCCTTCTCTCCCTTTTAAAATGTTTTCTCTGCAGACAGGATGTCTCAGCCCAAGCCCAGCTGAAAGCTCTTCAGAGATGAGTTTGTGCCACTCAAAAGCCTTTCAGCAGAGTTAACCATTTTCGGCACTTGCCGCTGGCTTGCGCAGCTCTTGGCAAGACATCAGTGGCAGGCAGAAGTAGGTGGGAGGATTTGCTTCTATCCCTGGCAAAGGCAAGAAGTCTTGGGCCTGCCACTCAGAAATGCACCCCGCTTAGCCATACCTGCTGTAGGCGGGTGGATATGAGACCACTGAGGCCGCTGCTTACCCCCCCGGGTCAACTCTGTAGGGGAGGTGGCAATGAAAGGTAGGGTAGCTGTGGGTGAACACACATCTGCGAGTTGTCACAACCTGACCTCACTGCGCTCTCTTCCCCCTCTCTGCCAGGTCACCAGGGTCCCCGTGGAGTCATGTGAACAGTACACGACTTGTGGGGAGTGCCTGAGCTCAGAGGACCCTCACTGTGGCTGGTGTGCCCTGCATAACATGTAAGTTTGGGATGTTTTGCATGAGGAAGACCAGGGGCTTTCCTGGGATGGTGGGATTCGACAGTGGCTGGCAGAGGGAGGAATTTCCCTCTTCTGGGCTAATTCTAATCATGGCTGTAGTGTTGACAGCAGAAGAGGCAGAGAGGCCGCGGCTGGGTCTTCTTTCTAACTGCAGTGACTTTGCTTCTCTGTCTGTCATTTGACTTCTGAATTTTGCCCTCCCAGCTGTGCAGAAGTGATATGCCCTGTTGAGAGAACTCACAAGGGTAGCTGTAGAATCTCTAGGTTTCCCAAGAACCTCCTCCATGTAGCCTGAAATAGATGTCCCTGCCAAGAGCCTGCAGATGATGGTGCTCTGGAGGTGGGAGGGTTGGATTCCAGCTAGCTGCTGTGTGACCCTGGATGGGCCCACAGACAAGTTCAGGGCTCCATTTCCTAGCTGCTAAATAGGAAAAATGCCTATGTCACAGGCAAATTGTGAAGACTAAATGAAATAATAAATGCTTTGGAAATAAGAAGCCCAGAAGAGGTTACACAAATCAAAATAATTATTATAGACCCTGTACCCTTGGGGAGGACCCCTCTGGCCTCATTATTTCATGATTCCAAGAAGTCTGCCTCTCACTCCAACTGGCCTCATATCCTTATTCAGATACATCCCCAGCCATTGAATACCAGCTCAATAGAAATGCAAAATCACATTTAAACTTCCTAATTTGAAGAGCCCCAGAGGGAGAGAAAAGGGTGAAAACCCGAAAGGCAGGAGCTGGCTAGGAATTCTGTTGCCCAGTGGAGTTGGAAACCCCACGGCTCGGTGCCAGCCAGCCAAACTTCTCCGTGAGATGTGCGGGGCTCGAGGTGGAGGCGGAGGCGGCAGGCCAGAGTTCAGGGTCCTGCACAATAGCTCTTGGCTTCCAGCCTCTGCAGCAGGTGTTGGGAGGGCTCTGGAGGGAGGGGGACTGGTGCCTCACAGATGCAAAATCTGGACTGGATTTTTACCCATGAACACTAGGTTTGCTGCTTGGATTTTGGAGGTAAGAAACTCCTGACAAAGTTTTGCAAACAGACTCTTGGCAAAACCTGGACAGTGAGTCTTCATTTCGGTCAGACAAGTGGTGAAGATGCTGACACCACCCACGTTGTGCCCCAGGAACGGCAAAAGGGGTGAATTTGGGTTCCCTCCAGTGAGGCTCACCCACCAGCTGGCAGGTTCCATCCTCAAGATAATTTCTCTCTCTTAAGAACTTGACAGCCCGCAATCAGCTCTGTGCAAAGTGTCCTGAGTTACTTGCCCTCTTGTTCTGCAGTAGTCATGTCCAGCAGTCCCACCTACTCCCCACTCCTCCCCACACTGCCGTCCCAACTTTAGTGCCTGTGGCACTTCTCACATGTAGAACGCACCAAAATTGTAGAGCAGGGATTGTCATTTATTCATCAGAAGGACATCTGCTTTCCCCAACTTGTACTAGTACCTGTAGACCTACCAACAATGCCCAAGTCTCCCCACTGCCCCAGACCACCTCTGTCATCCTCCTGGGTCATCTGTGGCTACTAGAACAACTTAGCCACATCATTCTCGCCTTCCCCAGACCCTCCTGCACCCACCTGTCCACCTGCCAGCACCAGCCTGCCTTGGGAACAGCAGAATGTGGTGACTGGGCAGCCTTCAGCTCCCAGGCCCACGGGCTGGCCTCTCCTCTGGAGGCAGAGGGCTGGGGGAGATTGCTAAAGAGCCTCTGGGTCGGGGGGGGATTTGAAACCTTCCTGTCTCTTCTGTATGCCTTGCTCTCGCAAGTGTGTTATTGTCTCCGAGGCTCAAGTGCCAACGGGCCTGGGAACCTAATCGATTTGCTGCCAGCATCAGCCAGTGCATGAGCCTCACAGTGAACCCCAGCAGCATCTCAGTGTCTGAGCACAGCCGGTCGGTACGTACTTCCTGCAGGGGGGGAAAAGTGCCAACGGGCCTGGGAACCTAATCGATTTGCTGCCAGCATCAGCCAGTGCATGAGCCTCACAGTGCACCCCAGCAGCATCTCAGTGTCTGAGCACAGCCGGTCGGTACGTACTTCCTGCAGGGGGGGAGGGAGTGCCTGCACATACATCTGTGAACTGATTAGAATTTAAATGCTCCAAGGAATCTTCATATTTATAGAAAACCTATGGTAACTCCTATTGTAAAGGGCACAGTCATTCTCCAGACTCCCCACAAATTCATTACCATTGATCTGTTTTGTAAATCTAGATTTTGCATTTGGTAACAAACATCTACGACATAAAGCAATCCAGTGCTAAATAACACATCCTTTAGTGTATGCTATATTTACAGTGCTCCACTTGCTACACTCTGTCACAGCAATCTGCAGGTTGCCTCTGTGTGTGTGTGTGTGTGTGTGTGCAATAGAGAAAGAGAGAGAGAGAGAGAGAGAGACTGAGGCTCAATTCGAAGTCAGTGTGCGATTAAAGAGGATATTAAAAACAATAAAATAGCCCTTAACCACCTGTCAACGTACACCCCACAATACTTCATGTCCTCGGGCCCTGCACTATTATTTCATTCTGAAGGTTTTATGAGCATTCACAAATGTTAATTAGTTCATGAACCTTCCAAGATTTGGGTTCATTCATCCCCACCAGGAGGTGTTGGCTCAAATGGAACTGAGGGAACAAACCAGGGAATTTGTGCCTGAGTCTCTTGGCCCCATGGGAGTGAAACTGGGGCCGAGACTCAGTGCAGACAGATGTGTGGGATGGCTAGGTGATACCCGCTGCAGCTGAGTAGCCCATTGCAAACACACAGCGCCAGGTGCTGGCAGGAAGACAAAGGGAGACCTGCTACGTCGTGGCCCACAAGTTGGGGGTCGCAGGGGTGCATCACCGTGCACCTCGTGGACGCTCCTCCATTGCCAGGGGGAGCCAGTCACGTTTCCTACCTGTTCAGATACCACTTAGATGCTGTGCTGTGGTCACTGAGTACAAACTCATTTAAAAGTGCACTGAATTAGAGCACTATTTTGCCATAAGTATTTTCTCAATTAGCAGATTCTTCTGAGAGAGTCTGTGATATTTTTACCATTAAAAGGAGGGTATTCACACTTGAGAAGGCTGGAAACCACTGGCAGAGAGGACTGAAACTCACAGGTAATAGTGGACATCATCCAGCCATTGGTGGTCACTTCTCTGATCCCCTGAACCCCACTCTAGGGGTGTTGCTAGAGAGCAGAGAGCCAGAAGTAACAGAGAAGCAAAAACTCTAGGAGAACCACAGCCTTGAGGAGCAGCCTCTGAATGAATGGTGGCCGGGGTGAGGAGCTAGCTATCGTGCAGCCACTTAGTGAGCTCCTGGTAAGCCTCCAGATTGGTGGCACTTACTCTCCTGTGAGCCAAGGCTAAGGCTTGTTTGTGAAGGGCTCGTGACTTGCTTTCAAGTTTGCATGGGTGCCTTGTGATTAATTTTCAAGTCAAAATGAGCATGGTCTGTGGTGGATTTTGATACTTCTCTATGTAGTGCTGCACCCCCCAGTGCTTTCTGATGCTAGACAAGATTGAAAAAATCAATTAATAATAATATTAATAAGGACCTTTGACCCTGCACCCCATTGAACAATTAATTACTGTGATTGTTCAGTGTCAAAGTTGGCAGATAGATCAACCAGACCACCTTCCTTTTGAAGGTGAGTCAGGGAAGACATGTGAGCAAGTGATCCAGGCCAGGAGCCAGGTCTCCTGAGCTCTTCCTAGGGCATCACCTCTCTGCTTCTCCCACAGCTCACCCTGGTCGTGAGTGATGCCCCTGATCTGTCTGCGGGCATTGCCTGTGCCTTTGGGAACCTGACAGAGGTGGAGGGGAAGGTGTCTGGGAGCCAGGTCACCTGCATCTCACCTGGGCCCAAGGACGTCCCTGTCATCCCTCTGGATCAAGGTGAGAAGTGTCTGCATGAGAGTCCCATGCTGGGGGGCTGCTCTACCGCGGTAGGGACGAGGGTCACAAGAACCAGGCACAGATTGCCTGACCAAGTCCTCTAGTACCAGACGTTAATATTGGCTTGTACAACTCATTTCAGTTTGAAAGCAAACTGTCATGCCCCAAAGCAAAATTTGGGAGGAAGGAAAACCTCTGCTCCCACTTGGGTTAAGGGTGCACAGTGTGTCGAGTCTTTTCAGACTGCCCATCCCTTCTAGAAATGAGAGTGTGTATAGTCAGTGGTTTTCGGAGGGTTCTCTCCACAGGACTGGGGGCGTGAGAGGTTCTGACCTCATATTTCTGAAATTCTTTCAGTAACTGAACATGCCCGGTCAAGGCAAGGGGCTCTGTGGAGTCCCTTACATCCTTTCTGCAGACGGGAACATCTGGGTCTAGAGATAGGGGGTGGGCTGGCCATCAGTGAAAGGGGTTCTTCTGGGAGGAGAAGAGATGATTCAGCAGGTCCCACCCACCATCTGCACCCCATGAGAGCCCTGGGGTGGCTTAATCATTTACCCTTTTCCTTCATGCTGTCCACTGGGCCCCCAGGTTGTCCCCACATCCCATTCCTTTTTCTGTTTTTGTTTTTCCAGACTGGTTTGGGCTAGAGTTGCAGCTGAGGTCCAAGGAGACGGGGAAGATATTTGTCAGCACCGAGTTCAAGTTTTACAACTGCAGCGCCCACCAACTGTAAGCACTTGGCAGAAGGCGTCTTGCTCTGGGTCTGGATGTGGGTGTGGGGTTTCTCTCCCTCAGCTCTAAGCATCTTTAGAACAGGAATCATGCCATAGCCACCTCACAGTCTCCCCGTGGGGCCTGGCACACTATTTGGACAGAGTAAGCTATGCATAAATGTTACTGTATTAAGCTGAGTGGCATTTACTCTCTGACCTAATTCAGGCTTCCTTAGTTCCCACCCCAACACACCCTACCCACAACTCACAAGCCAAGACAGCAAAAAGAGGGTCATGGCCCAGGAGCCATCAGAAAAGTTCTCCACTTCAGACCAGTTGGTGGTGCCTTTGAAGGTAGAGATTGACAGCAATTGGAGTTTTGACATGTCATCCATAACCAAAATAAGAGGGACTTGGAGACGGAGTCACCTGTATACACAGAGCAGGAGCAGGGTAGGGAAAGCAGCCTCTCTGGGCACCCAACAAAAGGACCTGGGCTGGAAAGTTAATGCCTCCACTGTTCTACAAACCCATCCGTCAACTTGTGAAAGAGAAATTAGGCAGACCAAACCACGAGCCTCCAGAGGGGCTTGAGCTCAGCTCAGCTGACCTCACCAGCCATCCCCAGCAGCTGAACACCAGGAAGCTAGAAGCGTTTCACAAGCAAGAAGCAGGGTCAGGAGCAGAGGAGAGAGGGGCCCGTATTTAGTTCCTCCTGATCCTCTCTGGAAGAGAAACTGAGATTCCTTCCGCAGAAGCTGGGAACTCATGCACCATTTAGTTTAGAAAAAGGGAAACACAGGTCTCTATAATAGGGCCACATAAGGGCCATAGCACCAGTGACTCTGGACATTCAGCAAGGAAAAAGGCAAGCAACAGCTCCATACCAGATGGAGCAGTAATTGGGCACATTCTATGGACCCTCCACGTTGTCCGGGACAGGAACCACTTGAGATCTACATAACAGGCAGAACTCCATGGGCATCAAGTCCGTAGGGTCCATCAGCTCAGCAGTCAAGTGGCAAGAGGGTCTTTTTGCAGCTAAGCCCTAAGGAACTCTTTAGCCATTGAAGTAAACAAATGAGCTAGTCCTCCTTAGTCTCCCCTTTTCTTGTCTTGATTCTCATGATTAGGATAATCATCTGGAGTTCTAGCACCTCTACAGTAGTCAAGGGAGGAGACATATCTGGGCACACTTGGGATGAATCAGTAGATGTGCTGAAAAAGGCAGAACTAGTAGTAGAAATGTCCTGGCAGGGACCAGGACAGGGCAGAAAGTGGCTGAAGTTGAACTGGACAAAACTGCCCACTAGCCACTGTATTCCAATCCCAGCTAATCCTGCTTTGGAAATGCAAGCATCTTGGAGAGAGAACCTCTCAACCTCCTTCTCAAACTCCAACACAGTGGTGATGGGATCCATTGTTTGTGAGAGCATTCTTATCTCTATGGCAATCTACTGTGATGTCACCACATTCAATGATGCATTGCTATGGCAACAGAGATGCTGTCACAGGCAGCAAGTTTTAGGAGAAAAGAAGCAGGTCTCCTTGACAGCAAAGATTCCATTTTATTGCCAAACACTATCTATCTTACTCTTCTCTACTCCTGGCATTCATAGTTAAAAGTCAGAGAATGAAGTTCAGTCCCCTCCTTTTAATATGGCAAACTGAGGCACACAGAGGATAAGAGCTACAACAAGGACCACAAAATTAGCCAATGGAAGAGCCAAGTGTAGAGACCAGACACTATCATTCTTATATTCTTACTTATTGAATCCTAAGACATTACCAAGAACTAGTCAGCCTGAGAGTATGTGAAATAGCATTGGCCTAAGATCAGAATCTAAAAAATTGGGGGCATCTGCAGAAGGGGATAGAAATGATCTTCATGGGGAAGATGATGTGTAGATGGGTTAATGCACCTACTATACCAAGGTCTATTAGCCAAAGACCCCTGAATAGTGCCCCCCAACCACCCACCTGTAATCACAACCCCACCAGAGGGTGCCAGTTTGCAGACCTGGTCCTGTCCATTCGTTTTGGTGTAGTTGTGAAAGACCAGAGCAGGGCAGTGGGCAAGGAGGGGGAAAATCAACCCACATAAAGCCTATTTCTATGATAGTGTTCTATCACACACAGAGAGCCAGAATAACATACAAAGCCTCCAGGTGAAACTGGAAGGAAAGAGGTGCCCACCCTGGAAGACAGGTACATCCCATTGCTCCATGCCTGGCTACTTGGAGAGGGGGGCAAAGTTACCACTTAATACTGTTAACTCCACAAGCCCAACAATACAGGTGATATGAGCCAACTGTTAACACTCAAATGTTATTTAAGAGGTTAAATAACAGGTAACTCAAGCACTTGAAAATAGTACACATTTAGCATTGTACTTTTCAAAACCACTTCCTATACATTATCATGTTTGACACCACAAAACCCTATGGCATAGACAGGAATGTTTTATTACAGACAGATGAAGTAACTCCAATTCAGAGGATAAAGTGGCTTACTCAGAGTGACCCCAGTGGCAGCAGCAGAGGCAAGACTGGAATCAGATCTGCCCAATTTCTATTCCTGTGCTCTCTTGGCTGCTCTGTCTTGTAAGCAGTGGTATGTTGGTAAATGTTTAACTACCAGCAATCAGAGGGAAATCTAGTTTGTAGCATTTGCCAATTTCTGTGGTGTAAATATTCCCACCATGCTGATTTCAGGCTACCAACATGATGTCCACCAGCTTGCAAAAGTGCTGATAATATAATCAGTTCTCGCAGGTGGTACAGGCCAGCTCCAACCCATTACTGCTTTATATGTTATACGTATATACAGATGGTCTCACTTTCTTTCCAACTTTCTGATCGCATGAACATCTTGGATGGAGAATCTACAATTCTTGGTGCTAGAGGATGCCCCACCAGTCTGCCCTCCTGAGAGTGAGACTAGGATTTAGACACAAGATGACAGACTTCCGTTGTGACACAGAGGCACCTGGCCTGCCCTAACCTTCCCTCTCTACTCCCTTCTCTTCCCCTCTTACTGTCTCCGTCTTTGCAGGTGCCTGTCCTGTGTCAACAGCGCCTTCCACTGCCATTGGTGCAAGTACCGCAACCTCTGCACCCATGACCCCACCACCTGCTCCTTCCAGGAGGGCCGGATCAATATTTCGGAGGTAAGATGGGCTCACCTCGGCTTGGAAGTGTTCCCAGGGAATCTGAGAAGCCCCTCTCTTTTCCGATGGTCAGTCCAATGGCTTGGCCATTTCCTTGCTTTGGCCCATGTTGGTGCTCTTGACAGAGAGTCTACATGGTAGGAAGCCTTGCCTTGCTGTTATAAAGCTCAAAAAAGTGGCAGCAGATGACTGCAGAAGTAGAGGCTGTATCCACTAGACTCCTAAGACTCTATGCATTCCAAAGTTCAAAAGTGACTGGATATTGGAACTAAAAGCTTCGAGGAAACATACCTAAACAGACTCCCTGGTCTAGAAGAGGGCAGTGAATGGCGTTTTTTCTTTGTGTTTAGCCCTGTGCTCTGCTGCGGATAGTCTAGTGCAATAGAACATTCACTTTCTATCATTCTTTCATGCCAACTTCTCTTCCAACTCTAAAACTCAATGATTCTTTGACTCTGATGTGTGACGGGGTGGCCTTGTAGAAAGAGAGAGAAATTCAGCTAGGGAAAAGAACCAGGCATTGCTAAAAATCCTATTTTAGTATATACTCAAAGCTGGATTTCTAAAACCTGATCCACCTTTGTATCAACACAGTGAAATATCAAATTGCTTATCTTTCCCATGCATATTCCATTCAATGATTATTCACTGATGTTGACTTTCTTACATATTCACATCATGCCCCAGGACAGTGAAGCCTGCTGGGTCAGTGTCCCTTTCTCATGTCTAATGCTTTTCATGCCCCAGGGTGGCCAGTTGGGTTTGAATAGCTATAGAGACCATATGTACTCATACAAATGCACATGTGCATACACATTTCCCTCTTATTCCACCTTTTAGAAAATCCACAAATGTTAATAATGACAAAATGACAGTGTAGTATTTTCATATATTACTGTAGGTTTCTATACACA
>NW_007740625.1:5282-6754 GCF_000696425.1 Galeopterus variegatus | reverse complement strand
AAGGGAGAGACACAGATGGTCCTCACAGGTGGCATTTAAAGCCCGTCCACAGGTGCCTCAGTGTGATGGAACCAGACATCTAGTGCCCTGGGATCCTTTCAGAAAAGGATTTTCCTCTAGCCAGTCGGCATGCTTTGACGCAGCTGGTCTGAAAGCACAGTGCTGAGTTAGTGGACACTGGAAATTAATTTCAGTTCTGGAATTCTGCAAGAGTCTGAAACTGCTTTGGGGGCCAGTCTTCTCACTCAGAGAGCTGAAGGTATGGGCGGAAGACAACAGAAAAATGGCCAAGGGAGGCAAGGCGTCCAGAAAGGGCGGAAGCCATGGGGGCCTGGCCAGAGGCGAAGGTGGACAGTGAAGGATTGTGTCAAACAGTCTCCGAAACTGACCTGCGCACTGGCTGCTTCTGAACTTCTAAGTTCCTTAATGAAAGAGGTGGAGGAGGACCCAGAAGACAGACAGAGCGAAGTGCAGATCTGGACAAGAAAGAGCAGCTGCTTCACCTTCTCCTAGGGCCACCCCCTCAGGCAAAGAGAAGCCCAGAGCCAAGCCTGAAGCGACCTGCTGCTGGAGCCAGGGCAAGCGAGTGTCACAGGGGGCAAGACAAATAAATAAACTCTTCCCGAGCGTGTGTGGAGGAGGCATGGAGGTCTGAGTTCCTGAAGGCTAATTGGAAACAGGCCCGGCCTCCCTCAAACCATGTAGAAGTCGCTGAAACCAGCTCCCTGTGAGCCATGGAGGACAGATTCAGACATTCCAGAGAGCGCGTGAGAGAAGCCACTGCCTCCCTGCAACTGGGGATTCAAGTAATACCAAAACAGCCCTGGGCAAACCCAGAGACCCCCTCCCCCCCCCCATCTCCTCTGTGTTTCATTTCCTATCCTTGATGTCTATGCCTCGGGGCTGGAGGAAAGCGGTCCCCTTCGTCTCCCCCACTTCCCCACCTCCATGACTGGGAAGGGGTGGATGGCTACTCTCCTAGGCTCCTGTGCACTGGCCCCTGGCACGGCCCCAGGGACTGGCTCTCTGGAGGGCTGTGAGGGAAGCCCAGACTCCATCCAGCTCCCGGCTGTGCTCAGGAAGAGAAGTAGGGTGTAGATGCCCAGCCGGGCTGCCAGCGCCACTTCCTCCACTTCCTAAAACACTACCTTAGCTCTCAGCCACAGCCAGGCACAGTCATGCATCTCTTCCCAGCAAATAGCTCCCAGGCCCTGCTCTTTTCTGTCCAAAGCTCTGCTTTAGGGGACCCCCATTCCTAAAAATTTGAGGGATAGCAGAGGTGCACATGCGCAGTTTGGGTAAGATTTCCCTTACTCTGTCAGCAGTCCCTTCTGATGTCTTCATGTTGTTTTGGGAACTGGAAATCCCTTAGCTGTCTCTTGGGGGTTCCTAGAATATTTCTTTTACACTTCCAATGAGCCTCCACCCAACTTTTTTTTTTTTTTTTTTTTTTTTTTTTTTTTTTTTTTTTT
>NW_007740625.1:2382-4805 GCF_000696425.1 Galeopterus variegatus | reverse complement strand
ACACTGAGGGTTGCGATCCGTTGCCGGACACGGAAAAAGACAAAAAAAAAAAAAAATTGTATGTCAACATCAAGGTCAAGGGTTCTGATCCCCATATTGGCCAGCCACCAAAACAAAAACAAAAACACAAAAAATCATATGTCTCTGCTTCCTAGAAACAATATCTAACTGATTAGCTCCATTGATGAATATAGTAACATCGAGGTATCACACATTTGTAGTTTTTCCACATGTGGCAGGAGTTCTCATGGTGTGCCTGCCAGAGACCGGCAGCATCAGCATCACCTGGGAACTCATTAGAAATTCAAATTCTCAGGCCCCAGCCCAGATGAGGCTAAAGACTGAGAACCATTGACATATGGCATTTCAGTTGATTCTTGCAACATCCCTGCATTTCACATAATTCATATTTGACATCTGAAGTAATCAAGATGCTAAAAATTTAGGTTTTTTGCCCAAGGCTACAGAGTACTCTGGCATCCAAAGAAGCTGAGTACAGTACACTTTCTACAGAAAATCAAATCAGGGTCCATGAGTGTATTTGTCTCCACGGCCGCAGCCACACGCCCAGGCCTGACTTCAGTCTGGGCCTCTGCTGTGGTCATGAGCGTTCAAGGTGTAGATGGACCAGCACAAATCCACCTGCAGTGATGGAGAAACTGCCCGTGGAAAATAGGTCAGCAGTGCCATTTCCGGATAAAAAGACAGCCAACACATGAGGAAAACCTGCCCACATCTTTCCAGAGTCTAAGGACCAGTTCCACAAGTAGGCTTGACAACAAAGAACAGCCGTTCTAGAGCGAATGCAATTCAAGAATAAAAATATTAGTAGTTAACATTTATTGAGTGGCTTATTATATATACAGCATTATATATATGGATGTATATGTATATATAAATCTCATTTAATCTTAACTACTCTATAAAGTGGATTCTATTATAGCTGAATACAGTGAGGCTTAGATAAGTTAAACAATTTTCCTAAGATCATCAAATAAGTACAGATATTAAGATTCGGAGTCAGTTTTTCCAAACTGGCCATGAATAAGTTGAAGTCCTCTGATCCTGCATTCACATACACACACACCCACATACACACACACACACACGCTGGAGAAATATGTGGTAATAATATTAACAACAATTGTTAATGCAGCTTATTACCACTCACAATGCGCTTTCATATTCCTCTTCATGCAATCTAGTGTTGTCAGGTATTATCGGCACCATTTTATAGAGGAGAAAACTGAATTTCAATTGAACCATCTCTCGAGCCCTTTTAAGGGCTCAGAGCACAGCAGATCTCTGATGGGGCCCCCAAAATCTCTGCCTCCCTGGGCTGGATCAGGCTGTGACATGGTGTTAGCAAGTGGGTGTGCGCGGGAGTATGCACAGCTTTCAGCTGTTAAAGCTCATCTCCCTCCATGGCTAAGCCAGGCCTAGCGAGATGTAGATACATAAATATCTTCTTTATGCCCCGTCCCAGGGGAAAGATAGAACCAAATAAATCCGATTAGCTTCCCAGGAAGCTGGCTCCTCTCTCTCTTTGAAGTCCAGTGGGTGAAGATAATGCCATTTCCACATGGGAGCAGTCGTTTCAGAGGGCTGAGGGGTCCCCAGCACAGGCAGCTGGCAGAGCACAGCTAAACAGAGTGGACAATGTGGCCCCAAGACCCACAGGTCTCCCACGCCAGCATCCCTGCCCCCCACCATAGTTGTTTCCTCTTTCCAGCCTACCCCCGCCCCTGGGATATTCCCAAACAGGACATCTGCTCATCTCGATTTAAACCAAGGTCCCTGCTGAGGAGGTGATCCTGGCCCCGGTTGGCCCAGAGACAGAGGAGGAATCAGATGTACAGAAGAGGTCATTCAGAAGACTGAGGCTCAGCAGGAGCAATGGGTTTTTCAAAAATGTTAACAATAGTCTTAACGTTTTACAGAAAAACCATCTTAGGATTATTTGCTTTCTTGTTCTCAGGACAGGAACTATATGTGTATATACACAAGTGTGTGCCTGTGTGTGTGTGTGTGTGTGTGTGTGTGTACCCACAGAAGCAAACAGGTTGGAAGGGCTTCATTGTATGTGATAAAACCCATCACCTTCCTCAAGCCCCAGCAGTACTGAAGTTCCAACACCTTGGCAGTTTTCTGGGATGCCCGTTCTCCTGCACCTGCCTTCAGCCCTTCCCACTGCCATTTCCACCCAACACTCACTAGCCTGTCAGTAATATACTTGCCAGAACCAACTTGCAACCAAAAGCTTCTTTATCTTCCCTTGTTTTTCAAAATGAAGAGAGCATACCTGAGGCACCAATCACTTGTGTTCTTTGCCCTAGAAATAAAAGAAAAGATCATGTTCTATCTGACCTGAGAGCAATAGCAATTAACAAAGCAAAAGACATCCTTTTTTTTTTTTTTTTTTT
>NW_007740625.1:0-1457 GCF_000696425.1 Galeopterus variegatus | reverse complement strand
GGTGTGTACCCCCAGAAGCAAACAGGTTGGAAGGGCTTCATTGTATGTGATAAAACCCATCACCTTCCTCAAGCCCCAGCAGTACTGAAGTTCCAACACCTTGGCAGTTTTCTGGGNCTGAAATAGCAGATCATTAGAAATTTTTCTAAAATTCTACAATCCTTTAAAACAACAACAACAAATAAACAACTCATGAGTACTTATAAAGTCTACACATGATTCTCTAGCCTCCAGGCTGAACTGAGCCCAGCCAAAAAGATGAGAATGTGTGTGTGTGTGTATGAGTGTATACATATACCCTTCTTGTGTATATATATATATATATTTTTTTTTTCCCTTGTCAAATTTAAAAGGACTCTACAATCTTTTTTACTAACCTAAGACATCATACTTCTAAAAGCACATCTTTAAGACCCTGCTACTGAAATTTGAATTTGTTCTCTGAGCTCATTAGAGATGAAGATGAAAGACAACTGCTCCTCATTTACAATATATCAGCTGGTTCAGAGCCTGAAAATCTATTCTCTCTCACACACATGCACACACACACACACACACACGTACACCATTGTACCTCAGCCTTATTTCTGGTCTAAGTTAAAATTCTAACCTACTAGATTTGATAGGTATTTTTTAGCTGCTAAAAAAGTAGTATCTCCTTTTCCATGGGATGCCTGGGTTTCCCTAAATTGATGTTCATTCTTTCTGTGGCTATAAATACATGACTCTGTCAAGAGTGCCGCAGGGAACAAAAGTAGAAGTGCAGTAAAGAGTAAGTTTACGAGTTGGCAGCTTGAGTGACTGGCTCCTAAACAGGGACCCATCTGTTCTGGGGCTGCCTTATGATCCTGTCTCTCATGGAAGTAATGCCTGCCAAGGGTGCTCTCACATGCAGTTGGCCACCAGGCAAGGGATGCGACCAGTGACGTTGCAGGTCCATCCAGGCTGCCCTAGACAGGTTTCTGTGGTGGATTTCCCCTGGACGCAGCTCTTCATGAATCTCCAGGATTCCTTCATAAACATAGACATGGCAGTTTAGTAATCACTCCAGAAACCATGACCATTTTCAACCCCAGATTTTGGGAATCAAACTCCTTCTCAAGTCTCTTGATGTCCAGAAGGCAGGGCTTTAACTTCATCTCTAAAGAATCTGCAAAGTTAGAGCTAAAAGGATACTTCGAGATCTTTTCCATTTACTCTCCCATGAACAATGACCAGGTGTCCACTGCATGTCAGGCACTGGGATAAAGACTGGGGACATGGAGGTAAATACGGTGCAAGCTAATCCTCAAGAAGCTCACAGTCCAGTGAGGAAAACAAGGCCAACTAGAAACTGCAATTCTTGGGGCTAAATGTGATCATGGGAGATTATCCATAACCCATCCTGAAGGCACTGCAGGCAGAGAGTCAGGGACGGCTTCTCAAAGAAGGAGATGCTGAGGGCCGGCCCGGGGGCG
>NW_007740624.1:26791-29170 GCF_000696425.1 Galeopterus variegatus | reverse complement strand
TATTTAATTACTATTTATTTTTCTAATCCATTCTCCAACTCAATGAATCTCCTAAAAGAGATAGATTCCAATGATTCATTTTTCTAAATACTAAAGACTGAATGTGTACCTCAGTATGTGAAAGGATTTCTAGAAAATAATTACATGTCATACTTTCTTACAGGGGATTATTTTGAAAAACTAGATTTAAATGTGGCACAGTTCAGACATGGTATCTAATTTTCTCTTTATTTCTACTTCCTGGCCAGCATAATATGCCTACTTCAATTAACGTTATTGCTCTTTTTGCTTGAGCAACTGTTAGGGTAAAGTTGCTATTTATGAAGATATAAAAAACTGTAGGATGAATATGTTCAGGAGTGAGTAAAAATAATAGTGTGAGTTTCAGACATGTTAAGATCAAGATGTTTATTAGACATTTATTTACACAGTTCTAGAGCCCCATTTCACATTCTCTTAGGCTTCCATTTACTTCAAGCACTGATATGACAACCAAATTCATGCTGGGGTAACTTGGTAGTTTCTTACCTCAGATGCACCATGAATTCTTACTTCTGGGATTCTCTGATACTGGGCGTGGAGCCACTGCTGGATTACAGCCAACCATGAGGAAACCGAAAGCAAGAGAGAGTTAACACCCCATGTGGAAGCTCTTGGTTATGAATGGGAACCAGCAGATATGAGATTCCTCACTATTCAGATGGGCAATTTTGAAGGATATCTATAAGATCCATAAAGAAGTCTTGGCAGAATTAAATGCTGGTTGTTATAAAATAAACCTATTTGTGGCTAAAACAGACCTAAAGTGATGTATAGATATTTTTAATTCTTATTTATCCACTTAGTATGTTTGTTTATGTCTCTTAAATTATATTTTTAGACTATTTTTAAGCTGAAAACTATTTTCCCAAATGAGCAGAAATATTGTTGACATTATTTTTATATTAAACTATTAAATATTCTTATGGCATAACACTGCTGTTTACTCACCATCACTGTTATTTGAACTCTAATTACATTGTATTTTTTTTCCATCCTTTTTCATTAACTTAGCTGAATACTGTTATTTAAAATGAGTTTCTTCGAGACATGGCAGAGCTGAGTCTTTATTCTGCTGTATCCAACCTGTCAATCTCTGCCTTTTAACTGGAGTGTTTAGACAACTTAAGTCCAATGTGATTGTCGATTTTATGTTTGACCAAAAACTTTCTCAACTGAATCCTTGATTACAATTTATCTGAACTGTTGTGATGATATTAAATAGTTATAAAATCTGTTGAATCAATAGAGAAAAAGCCAAAATGTTTTAGAATTATATCAAACANAAGTAGATCCCATGGCGAGAGGAAGCAAGAGAGAGCTGAGAATAGTTTTATTTTATAAACATATTTAACATTAGTCAATTAAAATTTCTAATTTATTTAAATATATTTGATTTGAAATTTGATAGTAACATACATAAATATGTAGTTTGACTTTTAATTTAATGAGGCATTAAGCAAAACTTCTTTGGAAAATATAAATAAATAAATAATTCATAATCTTGCCCAGACACTGCAATTGTTAGTAGCAGACCTGCCCACTTGAAATATAAATTTACAGTGTTTTAGTATGCTAGTATAAAATAAAACCAAGAAGATTATTACAGGAAATTTCTTTAAAAGTTGTATAATTTGGAAGGAGGTCATTATTGAGCAGAAGAGCACTGAAATATAGTAAAGGCTTTGTCCTGAAATCATTGAATAATTTAATATTTCAACCATATTTTGTTGTAAATGCATACTCTAGTGGAAAAATTGCTGAAAAAAAATAAAATTAATTTCAAATAAGTAAGGGTGATTTGAGACATCTTTAAATAGCCTTGGAATCAAATAATATTAAATTTTCTGAGATACATTAAATGCTCTCTCATTAGTAAATGCCACTTAAACATTTTATATCATCATCATGTTAAATATATTTTCATATTTGTACAAAATGATGAAAAGCCTATACTGTGTAAATTGCTATTGAGTTTATGTATTTTCCTTTAGGTTAATTGTCATTCTCACTCTTATTCTGACACTACCCCTAGAAGTCTACCACACAGAATCTGTATTATGTATTTAATTACTATTTATTTTTCTAATCCATTCTCCAACTCAATGAATCTCCTAAAAGAGATAGATTCCAATGATTCATTTTTCTAAATACTAAAGACTGAATGTGTACCTCAGTATGTGAAAGGATTTCTAGAAAATAATTACATGTCATACTTTCTTACAGGGGATTATTTTGAAAAACTAGATTTAAATGTGGCAATCTTGTTCAGCAGGAAACTGTGCTAGCATGCTGAGATTGACTGGGTTGTCTTGTATGTCATTGGAACAGGATGGGAGT
>NW_007740624.1:18985-26020 GCF_000696425.1 Galeopterus variegatus | reverse complement strand
TATAAGATCCATAAAGAAGTCTTGGCAGAATTAAATGCTGGTTGTTATAAAATAAACCTATTTGTGGCTAAAACAGACCTAAAGTGATGTATAGATATTTTTAATTCTTATTTATCCACTTAGTATGTTTGTTTATGTCTCTTAAATTATATTTTTAGACTATTTTTAAGCTGAAAACTATTTTCCCAAATGAGCAGAAATATTGTTGACATTATTTTTATATTAAACTATTAAATATTCTTATGGCATAACACTGCTGTTTACTCACCATCACTGTTATTTGAACTCTAGTTACATTGTATTTTTTTCCATCCTTTTTCATTAACTTAGCTGAATACTGTTATTTAAAATGAGTTTCTTTGAGACATCGCAGAGCTGAGTCTTTATTCTGCTGTATCCAACCTGTCAATCTCTGCCTTTTAACTGGAGTGTTTAGACAACTTAAGTCCAATGTGATTGTCGATTTTATGTTTGACCAAAAACTTTCTCAACTGAACCCTTGATTATTTATCTGAACTGTTGTGATGATATTAAATGGTTATAAAATCTGTTGAATCAATAGAGAAAAAGCCAAAATGTTTTAGAATTATATCAAACAAAATGAACACTTTTTTCACTTTTTAAACAATTATGGTACTGTGTAATCAGATATTATGCTACACTAAAATAAGAATAGTTCTTTTAGAGAATTAAAATTTTACCATCATCTGTTTTCCCAAACATTTTTTTGGTAGCATAATGCAATTTTCTTATGGTATGTACCTGTGGTTTTCTTCTAGTCTTCATCCATATTTACCTAATATCTACCCGAAAATGCATACTATCTAATATTTATCTAAACATCTAGATTATGGTTGTCTTAGTTTATTTTGTGCAGCTGTAACAATACTACAGTTTGGGGAATATTTTAAAGAACACAAATTTATTTCTCACAGCTCTGGAGGCTGGGAAGTCCAAGACTAAGGTGCTGGCATCTTGTGAAGGACTTCTTCCTGCATCCTGACATGCTGTAAAGCAGAAGGGCAAAAAGGGAAATGAATGCTGTATATTCACATTGCAGAAGAGTAGAAAACAGTGTACCCACTCCTGAAAACACTTTTTATAGCAGCATTAATCCATTCATGAAGGTGCAGCCCTCATGACCTAAACAGCTTCCATTAGACCTTAGTTTCCAACACTGTTGCACTGTGGATTAAGTTTCTAACACACAAATTCTGGGAGACACATTCAGATCATGGCATGGGGACGCACTGAAAGTGATACCTTAGTAATTTGCTTCAGCATTTTCAGCTTTTCTGCTATGATCAGTTTTTTTAACCCTTCATTATGGGTTAAAAAAAAAAAAACACATGATGAATTTTATTTTCTCCTTCCCTAACAGATGTTTATGTTGTTGTTTTGTAGACAGCTTTATTAATTTTCTTCTCCCCTTAGGTTTCTGTGCTAAATGGCAGTAAATATTCATTGTTAGTTATTAATAAACCAAAACTCTTACTTATTACAAAAAGGTGACTTGCAAAAGATTGAAACTTAGGAAGACAGGTATCCTTCCCCTACATGCAGAGGTTTGTAACTAGACAGTTGACTGTACATGTAATATTGGCATGCTGATAATGCACACTTTAAGGATAGAAAGAACTGAAATGTGATTAAGCATTCCAGTTGGCCTTTCCCTGCATAGAATTGAGAATCTTTTTAAGACAGCAAGATCTGATCAAATTTTCATTTCTACTTCATAAAATAATGATCTTCTACTAGAAAAGCTATTAAATATGATCCAACAGAAAACTTTTTAATGGGATATAAAAAGTTCCTTAACTTTTTCTATATTAGACTTTTTCTGTCCCAAATGTTATGGCTTTCATTTACTAGTTTAGCTATGTACAATAGTTTATCATTTTTAGTTATGTGTGACTAGGCCTTTCAAAGCTCATTTTTCAAAACAAAGATATATTAACATTTAATGAAAAGATTAATTTTTTCTGGTTTGAGTTCTACTTCAGCAATGAATTTTGACCTTGTAAGATTGTTTTTCTCCTTATTTTTTCTGGCTTTTCTTGATATGTTTCTCTTCTATTCTTTCTCTGTTCCTATTAACCTCAAAGTTAATGTAATATTGATTTTTTCCTGAAGTTATGATTTTTGGAAATTGGAAGCATTTTTCAGATCAAATGATATACTAATTTTTAACTGTGAGACACTGAATGAGATGAATTGTTAACATGATGGAATATCTAGGATACATTATACTCTAGTAAAAGAAAAATGTGTAGAAAGGGCAATTCAGCTGTCAAAATTTCACATCAACACTTCAAAACCAGTGAGGTATCTTGAAGTTCTGTGACTATTGTTCTAAAAAGTGGGTTTCTTTTCATTTTTCTTTTTTTTTTTTTAACCCATAATGAAGGGTTAAAAAAAGTGATTGTAGCAGAAAAGAAGCTGAAAATGCTTAAGCAAATTCCTAAGGTATCACTTTCAATGCATTACAAGTTAATTGATATCTTAAGTGCCAAATTTTTTTATAAACAATTCTTGGATCTCCATTCTTAACGTTAAGGATTACCCTGCATTTTATCAATTCTATAAACACCTATTGTGCAACTACAATTTACAAAGGCTTGCCATATTAAAAAAAATAAAATAAAATAATAAAATGCAGTTCCAGGAAGATATTTCTTCCTTTTTCATCAAGAATACCAGACTCATTTGCTCTGCCATTTTGGTCCACACATTTTCTACCACTTAAAAAAAAAAAAAAAAAAAGTAGTATAGCATAAGTATTAGGAATGTGCATTTTATTTTTTGGAATTATATAGACAGCTCTACACCCCAAATTTGTAAAGTTCCTGATAATGGGGGTATATAAAATATGCCTAAATATTTGAAAGTTATAAATTATAAAACTGTATGAGTCAGAAATTATTAAATAAAATGTTTCCTTTGTTTCTATCTTGACAAAATAACTTCATAATGACCTGGAATCTCAGGTTTTTATTTAACATGTCCAATCGTCATAGAGTTCTGCATAAAAATACAGCATTACTTAGAGATATGGCCTCAGGCTTCTAGATCTTTGCCCCTATCTCCAGTCTACCTCCTTATTTCTTAAGTCCCTTCTCTGTCTTGTACCAGGAGGGGCCTGAGTGGCTGTTTCAGCCTGCGCATTAATACTCAGTTCACATCTCTGCAAAGCTGTTCATGACTTCTCCTAGGGTTTAAGATTGCACCCATTGGAAGTATGTGCATAGCTGAGGGGGAGCTAAGATGGTTTTCTAGGTGTGCTCATCCCTTAGCCCCATGAACCTTGTCCCGCATGGAGCAGTAAACATCAGGATGAGAGTCAGAATTGTCTGTAGTGTTTGCTCTGGGTGGCATTAGAAATACACTTATGTTTAAATGTATTTTGTCCCATCAATGATTAGTTGTGTGCTCATTAGTATTGAGCCAGACTGCCTGGGCTTGAGTGCCAGCTTTGCCACTTAATAGCTATGTGATTTTGATAATGTTTAATCTTTCCTTCCCTCAGTTTTCTCATCTATAAATGAGGATAATAATGACATCTAACTCAAAGGGTTGCTTTGAGAATTAAGTGAGTTGATATTTATGAAGTACTTAGAAGAGTGCCTGGCACAAAGAAAACATTTGACAGGTGTTTGTTACAGAAATGAAATAAATAGGTTTCCTATTTGTTAAAATGGGCATTTTAGTAGTATCTTTATCATGAGGGGTTGCACAAAATAAACAAAATAATGCCTAAAAAGTGCTATCCCAATGTGTGGCACAAGTATACCAGACTATTAAATAATAATGGAGGGCAGAGTGAACAAAATATAGTACTAGACATATATGTCATAAGATTAAAAAGTAAAGAATTCTTATAGTTTTGCTATTCTTTAGTACATCTTGTTTTTTCTTTTTATTTATTTATTGAAACATATTGATTATACATATTTTACGGGTATGGAGTTGAATATCAACACCTGTATACAATGTGTGATGATCTGAGGGTTCATTTTTTTCTTTGAAAGTCAGTGATATTATAGGCAAATTTGTCTTGGCTTTGTAAGTTTGAAGACATAAATATTCCCCTTTTAATAAATTATCATTGTTTTTATCACCATTAATCTGAGAAATTGAAAAGTCTCATCTCACATTTACCATTGTAAACTAATCCATTCCTATAAATGACAAATATTTGTTACATGCCTTAATGATGGAAAAGTGCTGGGCATTTAACTTCATATTTAACACAGGAGCTAATAAAATATCAGTCAAATACATGAGGTCATTTTGTTTCTTTCTGAAGCAATCTTCTACCCCAAATGACACATACATGGTGGATTAATTTTATCTTCTCCCAAAAAAGGTGTACAAAAGGTGAAAATGGTAAACTAAAGTATACATCCACTGTGTTCTTTCGGGAAATTGCCTTAGGCATGAACATAAAAGCTGACAATTTTCTTTTTTCCTTTTTTTTTATTTCTTAAAAATAAAAGGACACTTTTTAATGTTACTGAATGCCATGGAACAGTATATATGATTCTTGAATTTAGATAATGAAAAATTTCAACCTATATCCTTAAAGTTTTTATCATTGCTCATTTATGCTAAAATGAGTGAGCATATTTATAAAATGATCTCTAAGGCTGTGTGCAATCTTGGAAATATTGTATTCTGATCATTGACACTCTAATATCAAAAAGTACTTCTAATTTATTATATAGAGATAAAGTGTAATGCAACCATTTAAAGCTACACTTTGGGAAAAGCTTAATTTTGGAATTGAATTACTGAGAAGTAAAATGTTTGCTAACATGTTTAAATGATTCAACACTAAATTATTAAGTTTTTAAAAACATATTTATTGCACATTTATATAAAATTTAGTTTGTTCCCAAACATGGAGTCTTTTCTAATTATTCATAGTTTAATGAGTAATTAAATAAACTAACTAGAAAACATATATAGATTTCTTGAACTCTAACTTCTTTTCAGAGTCAATTAAAGAGTGAACACATAGCATTTGGTGATACAAAGTTTTCTAAAGATGGTAAAGATGCGTTTGGGACAGAAATCTGTTTCTTACAACCAAGTGTTGACTTCAGTCTTCATCTGGTAGTCTATGAAAAGTTAACCTTGCAGTTAAATTCATTAAAAATATGAGTGTACACTTTTAGTTTAAACATTTTAGATCTCTAAAAATTTAAACAGCTTCTAAATTTCAGAATTGTATTGCATGGCATTTCGGAATTGAATGAAATTTAGAAAAACATTTGGCCTCACATTCTTATTTCTAACATCACTGTTCTCATTTACACATTTGGAGTGAAATATTATCTCAATATATTTTAAGAAGAAAATATAATGGTTTCAAGCAAGCCTCTATATCTGCTATAGTGCCCAATAAAATGTTAATACCAAGTTTCCTCACTCCTTCTGCAACATCCTCTTTTGTTTCCAGTAAGTCTATGTCTATTTCTTTTCATTGTTTGATGGCTTGTCTGCCTCTTCCTCTCTCACATACATACACACGCATAGCCAAAAGGTGTCTCCAAAGCACCCCCTTGAGACCAAAAATTCTATGCCTCTTATGTTTTAAAAAGTTTCTGCTTGTTTTCTGGGAAGATACTTATATTCTTAGTTTAAGTGAAGGTTGTGTGTTAATGTTACCTTCTGAAATAAACTAACATCAAAATATATAGTTTGTCAAACATGGTTGAAGTTGATTTCTTATTCACATAAAATCCAAAACAGGGATTCCTGATAGGCTGGAAGCTTTCTGGCTGTTAGTGTGTGAATTCTGAGACTCTGGATTCTTTCAAAACATGTTTCTACCTTCTACCTTCTTTACATGGCCTCCAAGTTCACAGTTCCTCTTTGCTTCACATGAGTGCAAGAGAAAGAACTTCAAGGATGTTGAATGGGAGGTTTCATAGACCTTGTCTGGAGATGGCTTATTTCCTTTTCCTCACGTTGCATTTGCTAAAATTAAGTCATGGTCACAACTAAGTGTAAGGGATATTAAACAATGTTGTATTTTCAGAAGGAAGAAGATATGAGCTTAATTTTACGGATAACAAAACAAACACACTACATGAAATTTTAAGATGATTTTTAAAGTTACAAATTGTTATTATATAGAGTCAGTTGTTTATTTTACAAACTATTCTAATATGGCTTTGTAGTTTTCCTGAATACAAAGAAGCAAATAACTTTAAGAATAAGAATTGACCATAAAAGTTATATCCATGATGTAGACATGACAATTTAAAAATTACTTAGTAGCAGAGCCACTAGATGCTATAGGAGTTGATAAAAGGAAAACAGGGTTTTCCCTAAGGGTAAATTCACCACTATTAGAAATACAAGCAGATTGGTGAGTCAATTGTACCAAACTCTTACAAAAATAAAATTAAAGGAAGACACATACAGAGTAGTTAATGATGAGAGTACAGTCATTTTGGATAGTTTTGCATCTTCCACACTGCACAAATGGGTAAGTAGGGGTTGAAATCGTGCCTAAATTCTGTTTACGAAGCCATGTGCCAGGGGTAGGCCTGGGTCAGCCAGCAGGAGGAGAAGTACCTTCTTTAAAAACTAGTTTGCTCCTGAAATTATTAGGTGGGTGTATGTGGGACAGTGGGGAGAGGGTGGCAGGTTCTAATTCATCTATTAAGAGGGGACTTTCTTTTCTTTTATTTTTCAGTTTTTAAAAAATATTTACTCACATGTTTTCCATTTTTAATGTTTCATTTCTTCCTGTGGACTCAAGTTATGGTCTGTTGTCATTTTCTTTCAGCCTAAAAGACTTCAGTATTTCTTATAAGGCAGGTCTGCTAAAAATGAATTATCTCAGTTTTTATTTATGTATGACTGTCTTTGTCTCACCTTCATTTTTGAAGGATAGTTTTACTTTGCTGACAGAATTTTTTTTTCTCTCCAGCATTTTGAATGTCATTCCTCTGCCTTTTAGCCTCCATTTCTTTCTTTCTTTCTTTCTTTCTTTCTTTCTTTCTTTCTTTCTTTCTTTCTTTC
>NW_007740624.1:17681-18637 GCF_000696425.1 Galeopterus variegatus | reverse complement strand
TTTCTTTCTTTCTTTCTTTCTTTCTTTCTTTCTTTCTTTCTTTCTTTCTTTCTTTTTCATTATGGATGAAACTGGAGATACTTACGTTGAGTGAAATAAGCAAAGCACAGAAGGATAAATACCACAGGTGCTCACTCATATGTGGGACATTTTTTTTCTAAGTTGCACACCTGTCCCTGGAGTCCTTTACTGTAGTCCCTGAATAGAAGTGGGCAAATAATTAGAGGATACACTAAAACACCTAGATGGATGGGGTAACCCAGAGGCAGTTTATGGAAAACCAAGAGTTTTGGTAATTTGAGTTTTGATTTCTTCACCTCTGCTATGAAAAAATTGACTAGATTATTTTTATAATACTATTTAAATCCAAGAATTCATGACTTTTAAAAAATATTCTATCATGTCTTTTCACAATTTAGAGTCAAAATTTTGATGTAAGTTGATATTTATATATATAAGAATATCTAGTTTACTTATAATATCATTTACTTTCAAATCTTTTGGTTCCTAATTTTTAATGAATGCAAATCAGGACCTATGGGAATTTAATTTTACTAGCCAAAATTTATTTTTAATTTCTCTTTTAGTTTTTCTGAAAGGCTAAGTGTGAGTTTTAATTTCTTTTTATATGACCTATTTGAAGTTCAATATCTAGTTGAAAGAGAGAAAAACTTTACTTTATCCTTCTCCAAATGAAAAGTGTTCGTGTATGAATTAGTGAAGTCCTGTTGCTACCAAAGAACTCAGAGGTTTAGTCAGGCATCCTTCAGTCAAGACAACAAATCACTTTTTTGTCCTCCTCAGAATGAATTGATCACAGTTCACTGCCCTGATGAGGTCAGGGAAGAGGTGGCCAAGTCTATGCACAAACCAAAGTATGTTTTACTATTTTTGTAAAAAATCCCTGAAGATTTTTATCACTTTTTCTTGTTTCTGCTTCAGAAACTTCTTTTTAT
>NW_007740624.1:14702-16672 GCF_000696425.1 Galeopterus variegatus | reverse complement strand
AAAAAATGTTTAAATCTAAACTGCGGTAGATTTTAAAAATTAAATAATTTTGACCACAGGGATATAATCTCCATATTTAATATACAATGATTTATATCAACTGTTGCATTCACTGAACAATTATTGAATAACGGCTACCTGGGAAGGCAGCACACCTCTCTTTGAAGGCTGGTTGCATAGGTTTAAATGTCTATCCCGCACTTTAAGAGTTATGAAACCATGGGCAAATGAATTTGCCCTTTTATGTCTCAATTTCCCTCATGTGTAAACTAGAGATAATATAATATTTACTTCAAAGGGCGTTGAGGACTAAATTCGATAGTTTTATAGCATTTAATTCAATTGTCAGCATAGTAAATGCTCTATTAACGTTAATCTGCTTGCTTCTCATTCTCATTTTTCCTTCTTATCACATGTCAGGCATTGTTCTGTGTTGGAGATAGACGTAAATCAGAGTTCCTAGCCTCAAGGATGCATCTACCTCCTGGATGAGACTGAAAATAAGCCAATAATCATAGTACGGTGTGGTGAGTGGTGGCTGGGAGTGACACAGGTCCTCCTGTGTGTTATGGGAACACAGTAGAGATCATCCAAATCACACCTGAGCTAGTGGGGGAATAGGAACTATGTCATGGGTCCACTCTAGCATACCCACTTCTCTAAGGATTTCATCTTTCACTCTGCTGTAGCAATTCTGGCATTTCTATCTCACTTAAAAAGGACCATCAGGCTCTCCTTCCTTCTAGGAGTCATCTTAGTGGCATGTTGTGACCTCTATAACTAATGTTTCTCTTTCACATTACACAAGCTTCTTATGGTAAATGCTGTATCCCAGGAGAATGCTCCCAGATATATAGAGCTTTCTTAGCCAACTTCACCTATCCTTCCCCTTGATCATGCACCCTCATATTCAAACCCATTACTTTCATGCTTTCTCTGCTCTGGCTGCTACCTGCTGGGTAGGTCCTATAGCTCCTTTAGAGTATGGTCCCTTTTGTTTCCTACAGGCCCAGTATGTCCCTGGCTGGATTGTGACTTAACCCGTTTTTGGCCTAGAGGTTAGCAGGGGATTTGGAACATAAGCTTTCATGTGGGGGAGTAGCCTTCACATCATCTTCAAGCAAGAGGAGAGCAAAGGTCCACTGAGTAGTAGGCCACTTGTGCAAGTTCAGAACTGAAAGTGCGATGACAATAACTTCTCCTAGATAATATTTGCCATAGAATACTGCTTTGTTTGAATTTTCCATAACACTTTCTTTTTTTTTTTTTACATATCTTTGCATATGTATAAATGTCAGGGAGGATTTTAAGAAAGCATGAATTTGATCCTAATTTGTTTCTTACTATGTAAGGTTTATTTTCACACTTTTGCAAAAATATGTGTATCAGGATGCTAATAATTTATACTTAATAAGATCTGCCCTTAAAAAGAGAAACAAAATTAGATAGGAGATGAATAACATTTGATTCCAATAAAGAAAATAAATTTGGCTATGGAAGTTAAAAGAAAATCAGCAATTTAAAAAGATTTTGTAGCATAAAAATAATCATCTCCACCTTTAAAAAAAAATTCAAAATGTGTGATAATATATGTGGTGACCCCTTGAGAACTTTTCTTGTAAGTGGTGATAACATAAGCTCTTGTCTTTTTCAGATAGATGTGCTTTTGCCAGCCAAGTCTCAGTTTTCCAGACTCCAAGTAAAAGCAGAAAAGCCACTTGTAAAAACAAAACATACCTATTACAGATTATTTTTAAAGCTTTCTTCTTCTTCTAAATATTTGTTTTTTAAATAGTTCAGATTCATAGTAGATGTTTCAAGATGTAAGATATAATAATTCAATTTAACAAATTGCAAGAATCAGAGTTGTGAACGTAGCACAAAGAACTAAAGCACAGTTTTTTGTGGGGTTGATTGTGGAGTAAGGAGACGGTTCAGAAGTTGCTGGGGTCATTCACAGCTTACTTTTA
>NW_007740624.1:0-13989 GCF_000696425.1 Galeopterus variegatus | reverse complement strand
AATAACAAAAAACAGAACAGATATAAAAGCAAAATAAATTAAATACACTTCACACTGTCAGAGAAAATGTGCAGATGGAACTTGATTAGAAAAATAGACTTGACATTTAGAGAAATACTTTTTTCATTAATTTTAAATTGCTAGAATATCTTTACTAATACGTCCCCTTTTAAAATTCTATTGACATCTGAAGAGCATAGGGCCAACATTAATAAGTTGGCACATACGTTATTTTTCATCAGTGTGATATTTCCCTTGCAGACTTCCAACTTGTGTATACTGTTGTGTTACTAATGCTCTTATTTGTATTTCTATTAGTAATTGAACAAACCATTTTGGAAATATCCGTCAAGCGCCTAATGTGTAAAGCAACACTATAAAAGGCACTGTGTTGACTGCCAGAGCAAAACGGACACATATTTTGGTCTCAAGGAACTTAATAGTATATTAGAGTACATAAAAGGTTTACATCATGCTAAGAGCATTTTTTATTCCATTTCTATAAGTATTCTGCCTCATTTAAAAAATTATATCAAATAGTTTATAAAAATTATTTCAAATGGAGATATATATGCTATTACATAATCAAAGTGAAAAAAGTAAGGGATATTTTATGTTAAAAGTAGTAACTTGAAGTCAGGATAAGTTCTACATATTAAGCACATGCCAAAAGACGTGTGATTTGTTACCAGAGAAAAGAGTAAATCTTGTTAATGACTTTAGTGTTAGATAAGAGAAAGGTAAGTTTTTCTGATGTCGAGGTCTGAGGAAAATTTTCTTTGTGGTTCCTTATAAAGGGTTATTATATAGTGGAATATAACCTCAATAAGTGCAATAAATACATCAATGAATAGTCTATACTTCTTACGAGGATTAGTTAGTTTAGTTAAAACAATTTTATGAAAAGCCAAAGCAATGCATTTCTAGTTTAGCTCTCTGAGAGTCATAATGTTACACAGATAAATTTTAGATCCTCTAAATGCTCTGCTTCTCAACCTGTGCTAAAAAAAAAAAAGATGAAAATGCATGGCAATGTGCAGGGATACTCAAAGCCACAGGACACCATCAGTATAATGCTATTTCAAATATTACTTTTTAAAAAATAAATACTTTGAAAAATTTCTGTAGGGAGAGAAAGAAATAGAGGAAGGGAGAAAGAAAGATAGGGAGGAAGAGAGAGAGAGACAAAGGAGAAGGAAGAGAAGTTGAGAAAGAACTTCAGAGAAATTTGCCATCCATCAGAGTCACTTTAATGAAAAAGTTAGAGAATTTCAGATCTTGAGAAATGGGTTGAAATTAAATATATGAGTTTAATCTTTTTAGGATATATTCCATAGGGTTTCATACTTCAGGCAGTATCCTGACATCCAGTTATCTTCCTAAGCTTATCACTTTCCCAAACCTACATTAATATGAGCAGTTTCCATTTATGTGACAGAGGAAAGGGCTAGTGTGAATTAAGGCAGTTCTAGAAGAAGATTTTCTGTCTGGACGGTCTGTTCATTGTTGAAAGTGGGATATTAAAGTCCCCTGTTGTTATTATATGGCTGTGTATTTCTCCCCTCAGTTCTGCTAATATTTGCCTTATGTATTTGGGTGCTCCAAAGTTGGGTGCATATATGTGTACAATTGTTATTTCACTGCTATGGTTTAAATGTTCTCCCCAATTTTCTCCACTCTAGGTATGAGTTACGTAATCTCTGTCTAAAATTTTCTGATTAGTACGAGTCATGTTTGGTACATTAAGTCCATGTGCCTATAAACCAAGAAATATAAAAACAAAAAGTAATTACATTTAGTATTCAAAATCTGATAAAATATGATAGGACTTTTATTTTACCTGTGCTCCTGAATTATAGTCTGTGGTTTAGGATGACAGGCTGTCAGTACTACTTCCACATAGCCCCTGACACCCCCATCCCTAGTGATGACCTGCCCTTGGTAGAGCTTTTTTTGTGTGTGTGTGCCTTTTTATGGGTCTATCCGATAAGCAGATATTTTAGATAGACTATGTTGTTAGAAGAATACCATAAAACACATACCTACGAGTATTTTTAACAAATAGCAACTACAATTGTGTCCCACAGATGAAGCTATTGAGCAACTGGCAACATAGAGAAAGAACCACCTAAGTGCATCTCAGATAGTAAAACCAGGAGGGGCATTAGCAAAGCAGTCATCAAAGAAGTCTGTTAGTGTTGCCTCTTGAAAGAATTATTTGCCTGTTAGACCAGGTGTAATGGAATCTGGGGACATGGGGAAAATAGTGAATACTACTCACTAAAGCATATGTGCAGAGAGAACAATATGAAAACAGAATGCTTGGAGAAATTGTCTTTCATTAAGTGTGTTTCATGAGGTGACAGTGTTGAAAAGAAATGAGGCTGAGGGGGAAGCCAGAGGTCTGTCAGGAAGTAGATTAGCTCTTAAATGGAACACAGGGAAAGAGTACACATGGAAGCTCACATACCATGGTCTAAGGGGACCAAGTTTCTCTGTCCCCTTGACCACACAGTATCCTCATCCCCTGCATAATGATGTAGCCAGAGTAAAGCTATTATGGGATCTTTTAAAGTGTGGGAACTATAACCTTAAATGCTAGTTATGAGAGTTTGGACAGTTTCCTGCAGACTAAAGAAAGCTATCAAAGACGTTTAAACAGTAGCTGTTGTATGTGCAGTTTTACTTTTTCACATAGCTATAAATTAGGGGAAGACATACATGGGGATACTTTTTCTTTCGATGAAAAGCAATATTGCATATTGTCAAACCTCTTCAAAAGGCTTCATTTATTAAAGTGTTGCATGATAGACAAAATTAGAATTGGCAAGCTACAAAAAAATGTCTATGACCATTTGTCATGTAGAATGTTCCATGTCTTTCAAGTACTCCAAATAATGCTTTGGACTTAATCCTTCTATTGAGACACCAGAAACAATGAAAGGAATGAATGTGCTTCAAAAGAGATTTGAATGTTTCTATGCTGTATTAGTCCAGTTCTGTTGCTTATAACAAAATACATAGAACTGGGTAATTTGTAAGAAAACAAAATTTATTGCTTACAGTCCAAAGTCCAGGGAATACATTTGGTGAGGGTCCTGGTGCTGGCGACAGTGACAGCAGAGTATCACATTGCTAAAATGGTGGAGCAGAGAGAGCAGAGACTCATCTCCTCATTCACCCTCCTTTTAAAGCTTTCAGATCCATACTCTTGACTAGCATTTTTCATCTATTCATTATGGCACAGTCCTACAATCTAATCACTTTTTCAAGGCCTGACCTTTCAACTACCATAATAGGATTTCCCACCCTCTTTACACTGTCAAATTGGGGACCAACTTTCCAATACATAAAACTTGGGGGACATGATCAAAGCTTCAGTGAGTTTGGAGGGACATTCAATCCACTACATATGCTAAACAACATAGGACCACTCCTGACATTCTCCGTTCATTTTGACCCAAGGAGGCAGGAGGAGAAAGTGAAATCTAGGCAGCCTAATTTATTTATTTATTTATTATTTTTTTTTTTTTTTTAAAGATGACCGGTAAGGGGATCTCAACCCTTGACTTGGTGTTGCCAGCACCAGGCTCAGCCAGTGAGCAAACCGGCCATCCCTATATGGGATCCGAACCCGTGGCCTTGGTGTTATCAGAACCGCACTCTACCGAGTGAGCCACCGGCCGGCCCTAGGCAGCCTAATTTAAAACAGCATCGTCCAATTGCTCTTATCCATCCCCTGAGGATACAGGTTGAGATGATACAGGCTTAACTAATCCTCAAGCAATTTTTTGCCAAAACTTTATTTACCCACACGATGACCATCATACTAAATAAATATTAGAATAATGGTGAGTGGAAGAATAACTTTGATCTAACATAAAAAATGTAAACACAGTTTGCTTGTTATCTTTGTCCCAAGATTAAAAAAAAAAATCTAATTTTAAAGAACACACATTACAGACTAATGCCTACAACTTGTTCTTAACATTGACTTTCCAGCAAGGAATAATTTGACTGATCTCTGACATAAAGGTTAAAAAAACAAGCTATTCTGATATCATTAGTTTTTATGTCACTCCATCATTCCTGGGAATGCAGATGTTGTAATGGTTGGGTCTTCGTGGTGGAAAGAGTTATAGAGATGGCTGGACCCAAGTTCTGGTATCCTCACTTATACAACATGGATGCTGAGAAAACTCATACTTTTCTTCAGGATAGTGTTTGGTTCTTCCATGTGATTCCTGGATTTTAACGAAATCTTTGGGGTATGTGTGAACAGAGGACTTACTTCAGCTGGGAGCCCTAAATGGCCTAGTCCAAAAGCAGACTTCCTTGGTCCATTTCCTCCAGGAAAGTGGCAATTAACTCTTTGGGTTTCACTAAGTCACAGGGACATGATGAAAGCCATAAACCTCAGGCTTAGAAAGGCACATGTATGCAAATGCACTCAAAATTTTGCAAGGAATTTCAGGGAAGTCCTGTCCTCCTCAGAACTTACTCATGGTACCTTTTAGGTATTCTGGGGCCTCTTTATTTCTAAAGCCATGTGATCCATGGTTTCCTAGCACCAGATGATCTGTACAAATTAAGCATTCAATAAATATAGATTAGATAAATCTTAATTTTCCTTGGAAAAGTGAATAGAGGGGAGGAAGCTATGGTTAAGATTATATATTTTTTTCTCATTTTCTATTAAAGAGGTGATTCACTTGAGTAAAAGTACCCTAGCATTTCAAATTAAGATTCACTGTGCTTCCATGACATGGCCTTCCTTTATGCATTGTTAAGGAACGGGGAAGTGTAGTGGTTAAGAATACAAGTCCCTGTAATCAGATGGACTGGGTTTGTTTTTCTAAAAGTTTCTGCACCTCAATTTACCCATATAACACTGACAGTAATAATGTCTAGCTCATAAGATAACACATGTAAAACACTTAGCAAAGTTTTTCACATGGTAAATTTATATGTAAGAAGTGTTTTCTTCCACAAGTATGTATTTAAGAGAAAGTGGCTATCAGAAAAGTTAATGTGTGATGTTAAGTACAGATATTTTCATTTGCATTCATAAATAAGTCTTTAACAGAATATTTTAGTAACGTGTATAGAGCTCTTTTATTTGAGACTGAACAAGTCACTGTGAGTGGAGTGGGGTAGAAGATGAAAAAAATAACAATTGTTTAATGCACATAAATGTATTAAATGGGCCTAAGGAAGCATTTTCATCTGGATGTTTTAGCTCTCAGGTGAAAGTGTTAGGATGTTTAATGAGACAAACACAAGGTTCTTTCCCTTTGAGGAAGATCACATTTTCTAAGAGTTCACAGATTTAAATTTGATGAATGGAAAAAGAAAATCAGTCTTGCTAGTGAAGATGTGGATAATGTGATGCAATTTGAATGGTAGAATTTTTGAATGTTTGGAGAACAAAGCTTATATTAGAATTAACTCTGCTATTTATTTTCTGAAAAGCTTCTTATGCTCTCTTGTTCTCTATCGTTAAATTATGTTTTGAGGAAAAACTGTCACTACCTATTTGAATAGCTAACAATTATTCCTGTTTCAGTATGATTGCACTGAATATGCAAATCCACATCATCCAGCCCACTGTTTGTGAACAGCTTGAAAATGGAGATAACGTGGTTAATGCAGCACTAGGATTTTCTTTTGCAATCCAGCTAGGCATCCGGGGAGTAACACATTATTTTTTTCCTGATTTATTCTTATTCAGGTCCCAAAATGAACTTACCCATCTCCCAAAGCCTCAAAACTTTTCTTTCTCTTGTGTTCGTTCTTTTAGAATAAACCATTTCCACCCAATTGAGACCAAAATTCAGGTCACAGGTCATGTCTGACACACCTCTGAGCTGAGCTATTTCTTCTGTCTAGAGCTTCCATAGACTCTGGTTCCCTTCTTTATCAGAGAATTCATCTCGCTGAACTTTCACCTATTTTCTATTTGTCTACTTTTTTCATTATCTGAGCATAGGGACCCCTGAGTCTGTTTCTCTTTATAGCCTTATTTAGCACAAGGATTGATTTAAAGTTCTAACTAACATAATGACATTAAAAGGATGCATAAACTATTTTCTGACTCAACTACAGAATTTCACTCTCTATTTTATTGATTCACTTATTTAATAAGCAAACATTGATTTTTACACTAACTGTCGGGTTCTGTGCTGGAGAAGGGTGCGCAATGAGAACTTGTCTCAAGTTGCCTTTAAATTTTATTAAGCACTTTCTCTGCTCTAAGCAGAATAGCCTTATGAGGAATGTATTGTTCCTATGGGGCAGAATACTAAATTGAGTTGCATAGTGGAAAGGATATGAGTTCTAGTTTAGCCATCACATATAGAGAAATATGATCTCTCTTTGGGAAAGAATAGAAATCAGCCCAAATTACCCCTTGGTTCCTTGTCTATAGTTGTTCAGAAAATGACCATTTAATAACTACTGTGGATCTGGCTATATGTTGACTGTGGATGAGACAAAGATAAATAAAGTAAATCCCTCTCCTGTAGTAGCTTATATTCATGGGGTGACAGGTATAAAGAGATAATTAAATATAATGTGATAATGTCACTCCCATGCAGGATTAATATAAATCTGGCCCTTTCCCTGGCCCACAACAGACATTACCATCCTTGCTGGGCACCTGTTCTGTTCCTGACAAATCGAGACATGACCTCACAGTCCTTTACAACACTGTACTCCAAGCAGCTACTACCAATTATTTGGCACTGGCATGTGAACTGAAGTCTACTTGCCAATGATGATGTGTTCTTATTACAAGTGTTTTGAAAAGAGTGTTTGGAAAGCATGGAGCTTCTTTCTAAAGTTGTTAAGACAATTAATTTTGTAACAAAAATTTTTACTCCTGATTCTCCCATTTCTCAAGTTGCTTGTAACTGAATAAACAATAGATGGGATCCTCACACAGATAAGACAGCATAAATGCCAACCTCAGGAGACCAGGTCTTTGCAAATGGAGAACATTTTTTTCTTAATGAAAGATTTATACTAAGCAAATAGGCACACAGCTGAGTTATAAGTCATTCTACTTACTGAATTATGTTATGTCACCTTTAACCCAATCCTCAAAGACTGAATTTTTTTTCCTCTAGGAAGCTACACCACCATTGGCAATAATTCCCATTTCTGAGGTCTTGACACCCTTATATTTTTTTCTTCACAAGTGTCCTTAGCTATAAGGAATCCAGAAATTACTGAGGTCTTGACACCCTTATATTTTTTTCTTCACAAGTGTCCTTAGCTATTAGGAATCCAGAAATTACTTCCATGGGTTCACTGAGGTGAGGTAGCGGCAGTACTGAGCCAGGGCTGAGTGTCTCTTTCTGTGTTGCTG
This sequence comes from Galeopterus variegatus, assembly GCF_000696425.1. NCBI lineage: Eukaryota > Metazoa > Chordata > Mammalia > Dermoptera > Cynocephalidae > Galeopterus > Galeopterus variegatus. The sequence continues at coordinate 6,620 of NW_007740624.1, read as the reverse complement.
TCTGCTGTGTGATCCAGGAAATAGAAGACAAGTGTGGTTATCTGAGCAGGGCTCAGACTGCCTGTCATGCTTAGAAATGTCCTCAGAGAAAGGTTTCTGCCTGTGTGTAGGTTGTCCTCCTTGCTCATATTTATTATATGATTGAAAATACGATTTTGGAGTTGGAAGAATCATTTGAAGCATCTTACATTTCATGTGTAAGTGCACAACAAAGTTGGAGATTCTAGGAGTGTGAGAAAGAATTTGAAGAGCAATTAGTCTAGGGTATCAGAGAGTTGAAGAGAAAACTGCCTGGGATTCATCAGGTGCTCAATAAATTGTTATGAATGTAAATGTAATAAAAATGTAAATGCAGCCTGAACTCAAGTGAGGAGATTGTTCTTCCTGAGGACTAGAATCCAAATCAACTCACTGGTCAATAAGCAGTCACTGAGAAGAGAAAAACTCATTTTCTTTATTATTTTTAGAAATCCAGCATTTTTTAACTGAAAAAACCCTATCTAGACCAGTTGTCCTCAAATGTTGTTTACAGACCAGATAGGTCAGAAACACATGGAGGAATTTTTAACAGTACATATTCCTGAATCACACCCTGCACACATTTGAATTTATTAGATCTAAATTAAGATTACCTGGTAATCCTAATTTATTGTAAGACTGGAAACATATTATACAAAGTAAACATATTTGAAACATCACTCTAAATAAGATTAAGGAGAATGTAGACACGGATGTGCAACATGTGCTATTGCAACTTATTTTAAACTTTCTTTTATTAAAAACTTTAATATAAGCCAAACCCTGGGCTGAAAACTTAATATTTATCTCATTCACCTACTTATTTTCTACTCACCTTTTGCATATGTTTAATTAGCCCCATTTCAATGGCAAAAAGATCCAGAGAAATTAAATAACTTTTTTAACATCATAAAGTTAATAGAGAAACTTGGCTTTGAAATCAGATTTCTCTGATCGAGTAGTTCTTATAATTAATCATTTTACTCTGCTTAATAATAAGAAATATTAATACAAGAAATTAACATTATATGATGGCATGAAAATGTACCATAGCTCAAGTAAGAAAGAGCTACAGACTGGTTAGCAAATCTGTACCTACTCACATACAAAAACATTAACTCTGGAATTCAACAATCCTTTTTTTTAAGTTTTTGAATTTGAAAAGTAATGATATTAAGAGTTGGAATAAATCAGTAGTTTTTACAGGTCAAGTTGTTTTTTAAATCTTTTCTATGAATCGGGACTTATCTCACTGAAGTTGGATGTTATGGTTAGGCAGGCAGTTTTCTCCTTGAAAGGTTATCACATGCATTGGATAACAGTAACAAAATACTAAGATCTAGAAGAAAAGTACCGTACTCCTTATATCAATAATTATTTTCAGAATGACATCAGAAAAAAAATTCAATTTTTATTTCTCTGCAAAAAGAAAAGTGAGTTCTATATTTCTTAAAATAAAATTGCATTTCATCACTGTTTTATTTGTATCTTTTTTTGGTTATGAATATTCATGAGATACAAAACTGATTGTCACCCCTTGTGCCCATGATGTGAGAGCCAGATTCATACTGACAGCATACCCATTACCAAAAATTGCATTTGTACCCCGTGTCCCCAACCCAATTATCCCCAACCTCCCTCTCCCTCCCCTTCCCTCCCCCACTCCACTTTGTAGCCCTAGGAATGTTCTCTCTTCCTCTGCAAGTCCAACGGGCTACTGCGTCTTTCTTTCCTTCCTTTTTTCTCTCTTAGTTCCAACATATATGAATGGGTACATGCAGTATTTATCCCTCTGTGCTTTGCTTATTTCACTCAACATAAGTTTCTCCAGGCTCACCCACTTTGTTGCAAATGGGAGAATTTCATTCTTTTTTATGACAGAGTAGTATTCCATGGTGTATATATACCACAGTTTCCTTATCCAATCATCCATTGATAGACATTTAGGTTGGTTCCATATCTTGGCTATTGTAAACAGAGCTGCAATGAATGTGGGAGTGCAGGTATCCCTTCTACATGATGATTTCCATTCCTCTGGGTATATACCCAGAAGTCGGTTTGCTGGATCATATGGAAGGAAAATTTATCTGCAGTTGTTTGAGAAAACTCCATACTGTTTGCCATAGTGGTTGTACTAATTTACAGTCCCTCTAACAGTGTAGGAGTGTTCCTTCTCTCCACACCCTGTCAGCATTTGTTATTCACTGACTTTTTGATTATAGCCAGTCTAACTGGGGTGAGGTAGTATCCCAATGTAGTTTTAATTTGCATTTCTCTGATGATTAGTGATGTTGAGCATTTTTACTTATACCTGTTGGCCATTTGTATGTCTTCCTTTGAAAAAATGTCTATTCAGCTCCTTTACCGATTTTAAAATTGGGTTATTTGGTTTTTTTTACTGTGTAATTGCTTGAGTTCCTTGTATATTATGGATATTAATACCTTGTCAGATGCATAGTTAGCAAAAATTTTCTCCTACTCTGTAGGTTGTCATTTCAGTTTGTTAATTGTTTCCTTTACTATGCAGAAGCTTTTTAGTTTGATATAGTCCATTTGTTTATTTTTTATTTTACTGCTTATGCTTCTGGGCTCATGTTCATAAAGTCTGTGCCCAGACCTAGTTGCTGAAGTGTTTTGCTTATATTTTCCCTTAGTAATGTTGCACTTTCAGGTCTTATACTTAAGACTTTAAACCATTTTGAGTTGATTTTAGTGTATGGCTAGAGGTGCATATCTAGTTTCATTCTTCTGCATATGGATATCCAGTTTTCCCAGCACCAGTTGTTGAAGAGGCAGTCTTTTCCCCAATGTAGATTTTTGTTGCCTTTGTCCAATATCAGATATAAGCCTGAAGGGTGATTTGGGGGATCTCAGTTCTACTCCACTGGTCTGAATGTCTACTTTTATACCAGTACTATGCTGATTTGGTTACAATAGCTTTGTAGTATAATTTGAAGTCAGGTAGTGTATTGCCTCTGACTTTATTTTTTGTTGCTCAGGATTGCTTTGGCTATTCAGGATCTTTTGTTTTTCCATATGAAGGGTAAAATTGTTTTTTCCATTTCTGTGAAGAATGTCATTGGTATTTTGATGGGGATTGCATTGAATTTGTAGATCGCTATGGGTAGTATAGACATTTACACAATGTTAATTCTTCCAATCCAAGAGCATGGACTATCCTTCCATCTTTTCGTGTCTTCTTTAATTTCCTTCAGAAGTGGTTTGTAGTTCTCTTTGCAGACGTCATTCACCTCCTTTGTTAAATTGATCCCTATGTATCTTATTTTTTTAATGACAATTATAAATGGACTTACTTTTTTATTTCTCTTTCTTTTACTTCATTATTTGAGTATATAAATGCAGCTGATTTGGGGGCATTTATTTTGTATCCTGCAACATTACTGAAGTTATTAACCAGCTCTAGGAGTTTTTTGATAGAATCTTTAGGTTTCTCTATATACAGTGTCATGTCATCGGCAAATAGGGAAGGTTTGACTTCCTCCTTTCCAAGCTGGATTCCCTTTATTTCATTCTCTTGCCTGATTGCTCTGGCTAGTACCTCCAGTACTATGTTGAAGAGAAGTGATGAGAGTGGGCATCCTTGTCTTGTTCCTCGTCTTAATGGAAAGGACCTCAGTTTTTCCACATTCAAAATGATACTGTTGGTGGGCTTGTCATAAATGGCTTTTATTTTGTTGAGATACTTTCCTTCTATACCTAATTTCTTGAGAGTCTTTATCACGAAGTGATGTTGAATTTTGTCAAATGATTTTTCAACATCTATTGAGATAATCATAAGGTCTTTGTCCTTGAATTTGTTGATGTGATATATCACATTTATGGATTTTCACATGTTGAACCATCCTTGCATCCATGGGATGAATCCCACTTGATCATAATGTATAATTTTTTAAATATGTTGCTGTATTCCGATTGCAATATTTTGTTGAGAATTTTTTGCATTTATGTTCATCAAGGATATTGGCCTGTAATTTTCTTTTTTTGTTGTGTCTTTTTCTGGTTTTGGTATCAGAGTTATGTTGGCCTCATAGAATGAGTTTGGGAGAATAGCTTCTGTTTCAATTGTTTGGAATAGTTTGAGGAGAATTGGTATTAACTCCTCTTTGAAAGTTTGATAGAATTCAGCTGTTAAGCCATCCAGATCCAGACTTTTCTTTGTTGGAAGATTGCTAATTACCACTTCAATCCCCTTGCTTGTTATGGGTCTGTTCAGGTTTTCTCTCTCTTCTTGATTCAGTCTTGGTCGTTTGTGTGTGTCTAGAAACTGACCCATATCTTCCAAATTTTCATATTTGCCGTCATACAGTTGTTTATAATAGTCTCATGATTCTTTGTATTTCTGTGGTAATGGTTGTAATGTCTCCCCTTTCATTTCTGATTTTTGTTATTTGGGTCTATTTTTTTTTTTTTTTTTTTGTTAACCTCACTAATGGTTTGTCTATTTTATTTACCTTCTCAAAAATCCAACTTTTTGTTTTGTTAATCTTTTCTATTGTTTTGTGGATCTCCATTTCATTTAATTCTGCACTGATCTTAATTTTTTTTTTTTCCATCTACTACATTTGGGTTTGGATTGTTGTTGTTTTTCAAGTTCTTTGAGGTGTAGTATTAGGTCGTTTATTTGAAGTCCTTCCATTCTTTTGATGTAAGCATTTATTGCAATAAATCTGCCTCTTAGTACAGCTTTTGCAGTAACCCACAGGTTTTGGTATGATGTATATTTATTTTCATTAGTTTCTAGAATTTTTTTGATTTCCTGTTTAATTTCTTCTTAGACCCATAGGTTATTCAGGAGCCTATTATTTAGTATTCATGTATTTGTATTGTTTCCAGAGTATTGCTTATTATTAATTTCCAATTTTATTCCATTGTGGTCTGAAAAGGTACTTGGAAAGATTCCAATTTTTTAAAATTTGCTGAGGCTACATTTGTTACCTAACATGTGGCCTATCCTGGATAATGTTCAATGAGCTGATGAGAAGAAAGCATATTCTTTATTTTTGGGGTGAAATGTTCTGTATGTATCTGCCAGGTCCAGTTGGTCTAATGTATACTTTAAATCCTGTGTCTCTTTGTTGATTTGTTGCCTGGAAGATCTGTCCCATACTGAGAGAGGGGTGTTAAGGTCACCTACTATTAACATATTAGGGTCTATATCTTTCTTTAGGTCTAAGGGTGTTTGGTTTGTATATCTGGGTGCTCCAGTATTGCGTGCATATGTATTTATCATTATTATGTCTTCTAGCTGGATAGATCCTTTTATCTTTATATAGAGGCCTTCTTTGTTTCTTTTTATGTTATATGGTTTAAAGTCTATAAGAAAGTCTATTCTATAAGAATAGCTACTCCTGCTTGTTTTTGGTTTCCATTTGCATGTATATCTTTTTCCATCCCTTCACTTTTAGTCTGTGTGTGTCTCTATATATGAGATGGGTCACTTGAAGATAGCATATACGTGGGTTTAGCTTTTTAATACAATCAATCAATCTGTGCTTTTTAAATGGGGAGTTTAATCCATTCACATTTAGGGTGGTTATTGGCAGATACTGTTTAATTCCTGTCATTTAACTGCTTTTTTGTTTAGATGTTTTAAATATCTTTTGATCCTTACTTCCCCTTTTATTTCTCTTCTTCAATGTTAGTTGGATATTGGAGGTGTCATGATTTAGTTTCTTGCTCTTTCTCACTAGTATTTTTGTTTTAACAGCAGGTTTTGCTCTTCATTGTGTATCCTTGGTAGTGACATTCATTATTCAGATTCTGGATGAACAACTCCCTTGAGAATTTCTGGTCATGTGGTTGTGAACTACCACAATTTTTGTTTGTCTGAGAAATACACTATTTCTCCCTCATTTCTGAAGGAGACCTTTGGTGGGTAAAGAATTCTTGGCCAGCAATTTTTTTCTTTTAGTGTTTTGAATATATCATTCCACTTTCTTCTGGCCTGTAGGGTTTCAGTTGAGAAGTCTGCAGTTAGTTTGATAGGGGTTCCCTTTAAGGTGACTTGACACTTTTCTCTTATTGCTTTTAGAATTCTCTGTCTTTGAGCTTTGCAAATTTGACTATAATGTGTCTTGGAGAGGATCTTTTTGGATTGAATCTGTTTGAGGACCTTTGAGCTTCCTGGATGTGAAGGTCTGCTTCTCTCCCTACCTCTGGGAAGTTTTCTGTTATTATTTCCTTGAAAAGGTTTTCCATACTCTTCCCCTTCTGGATTACCCACAATTCAGATGTTAGAGCACTTGAGGTTGTCTGCTATCTCTCTTAGATTTTCTTCATTATTTGAAATTCTTTTTTCCTTTTTTTTTTGTCTGCCTGGTTTATTTTATTTTATTTTTACAAGAATAAAATTTTTATTATAGATTCAACAGACATAAACTTACTCCGTCAAACTGCTATTAAAATTTCTAAGTGCCTACTTTTGATTTCTTTACTTTTTAAAAAATTTTATTTTGTCAATATACAATGAGGTTGATTATTATAGCCCATTACAAAAAACCTCTGCCTCCTCCCTCTCCCGCTCCCACCCAACAGTGTCCTTTCTGTTTGCTTGTTGTATCAACTTCAAGGAGTTGTAGTTG
>NW_007740623.1:4166-29207 GCF_000696425.1 Galeopterus variegatus | reverse complement strand
CGCCCCGGGGCCGAGGCTGCGGTCCGAGGCGCGCGGCCCGGAGCCCGCTGGCCCCTAGACAACCGCGCGGAGCCCTCGCCTCCCGACTTTGTGTGAGGAGGCAGTTGGAGCCGCACTCCGCATCCCTTCATACGCCCCTCCTCTCCCACCTCATCCCATTCCCAACACCCAGCACAATAGGCAGCTCAGAGGGTGGAAAGAGACACCCCCTGGCAGAGACATCGAACGATGCCCACCCCCCCAAAAGTAAGTTGGACTGCATTAGAGTTGGCGCTCTTGGAGGAGGCCGACGGGCTTTCACGTCTCTCCCAGCCCCCTTCACACATACTAAAAGGCAACGTAATAAATTCATTTCCCTTACGTTTAAGAGGAGAAACTATACAAGTTCAGAAGGCATTTTCTTTATTGTTTTATGGATAAAAATCAAATCATCTGAAATCAGTTTTATACATGATTGATTTTCTTCTAACTTACAAACTAGTTAGGAATTTTACGGCCGCCTTACTAAGAAAAATCAGAGGGAACGATGTACCAAACAAAAGATACTGCTTATAAGTTCCAAACGCCAAGTACCATCTGGAAATTTGGGGATACCCTCCAGCTCTTATTTCCAGGTCCTAACAGGGTTAAGACTGAAAGTCCCAAAGTTCAAGTAATACTGTTTGTTCATTAAGCAAATACTTATTGAACAGTTACTATGTTCTTGGCACTGAAATACAGAAGTGAACAAAGCAGATAGACGATCTTCAACCAGAAGGAGTTCACACTTGTGGAATAAACAAATGATAAACAAAAGGTATAGAATGTCAAATGGTAAGTGTCATAGTAAAAAATAAAACAGGGAAAGGGGGTAGGAAATATGTATGGGGTGTGGAAGTAAGGATTATAAGGTGATTATGAAAGGGCTCACCTGGAAGATGATGTTTGAGCAAAGACCAAAAGGAAATGATAGCACAGAGCCATATGGATTCATGTGGGAAGAGCAGTCTCCACAAAAGGAACAGCAAATGCAAAGCCCCTGGATCTGGAATATGCCTAATGTGTTCAAGCATCAGCAAAGAAGCTATTGTAACTGAGTAATTTTGCAAAAGAGAATAACATGACTGAATTGTGTTTTGGGAGCACCATGGCAGTGGAACCTAGTAGCTAAGATTTTGGGCCCTAGAGTTTGAGTTCTAGGTTTGCCACTTACTAGCTGGGTAAACTTGAGTATGTTACTTAAGCACATATTACTTAACCTCTCTGAGCATCAGTTCCTCAATTGTAAACCTAGAATGATAACATCTAACTCTTAGGGTTACTAAGAGGATTAAGCAAGCTGATCCATTTAAACCACTTGGCAAAGTACTTGATAAGTACTCAGTAGATGGCAGTTATTTATCACTAGCAGTAGCAATGTGGAAATGGATTAAATATGCTCTGTAGATCAAAAGCATCATAATCACCTGTGATGCTTAGTAAAATATAGATTCGTGGATCCACAGACTCAGGATTTCTGGGAGAGTTCTCTGCACCTTTAACAAGATTCCCAGGTGTTCCATATATTCACTAAAGTTTGAGAACTGCTACGGATAGACCTGGATTGTGAGGGTGTGTGGACCAGAAGCAGCTGGATTTGTAGTCTTCCAAACTTGTCCTGATGTTTTAACATTAGATTCAGAATTACTGTTTAGTGACATAATATCTTACTCTATTTTCCACCAGTTCTTAACAACGTCAAACCCTCAGCTCTTGATTATAACCAAATCCATGAGGACAGGTACTGTGTCTTGACTGTCTTTTTACTTGCCCATAGTAAAAATCAAATAAATGAATGAGCGAATACATGAATTAATTCATTCATATCTTTATGCTGCTTTCTGATTGTTGATAGCCCCTCATATTACTTTTACTTGTCCTTTTCCCTTAGAATGTCACCTGTCATTCTTACTCTAACCAACATTCCTATTCTCCAGTATTCTTAGAACTTTAAGTCATTGATCTGATCGAAGTATTCATTCATTAATTCAACAAATATTTACTAAGCAGTCACAGTGCCAGATAGTGGGAATAAGAAGACATGAAACCTGTCTTCAAGAAATTGTTAGCCTAAGGGCCAGCCTGTGGCTCATTTGGGAGAGTGTGGTGCTGATAACACCAAGGCCACAGATTCGGATCCCTATATAGGGATGGCCGGTTACCTCACTTGGGAGAGCGTGGTGCTGACAACACCAAGTCAAGGGTTAAGATCCCCTTACTAGTCATCTTTTTTAAAAAAAAAGAAATGCTGACAACACCAAGTCAAGGGTTAAGATCCCCTTACTAGTCATCTTTTTTAAAAAAAAAGAAATGCTGACAACACCAAGTCAAGGGTTAAGATCCCCTTACTAGTCATCTTTTTTAAAAAAAAAGAAATGCTGACAACACCAAGTCAAGGGTTAAGATCCCCTTACTAGTCATCTTTTTTAAAAAAAAAGAAAAGAAATTGTTAGTCTAGTACAGGACACATGCAAATTTAATAGTTATAAACAGCATGATAAGGGCTGTGATTATTTACAGGAAATAAAAAACATGAATTATCTTTAAAGGAATCAAGGATGGTCTGGAGAAGAGTTTTAAGAATGGGTATTCTGTGTTAAGTGATGTAAAAAGAGTAGCAGGGAGGATAAAGGGTGAGAAGATGATCTAGGAGTTCCTGGTGATCTTGAGAAGGCAGTTTTGGGAAGAAACCACATTTTAAAGCACTGAAGATTAATGTGGTAAAGATTAAGTGGAGAAGATATGGTGTAAAAAAAGCTTGGTGATAGAAAGGCATAGCAGATAGCTTGAAAAGAGAGTCAGGAAAGTTTCTATGGGTGTCTTTATTTATTTTTTTCCTCCACTGAAAAGAGACTTAAACATATTTGTAGATTTACAGAAGAACCATATCTAGAAAGAGAGAGGAAAAACTGAAAAGGCAACAGAAAGAGAGGACAATTCATTAATCAATAAAGCATGTAATGTATGTTTTAAAATATCTAGAATGTGCTAGGCACTCACTGTTCCAGTAGCTGGGGATGAGATAGACAAGTCTCCTATTATAAATCAGGTCTCTGCAGATGAGGAAAGGGGATTAGCATCAAAGAGAGATAAAAGAAAGGCATTCATTTCAGATAGAATGCTTTTAATGAGAGTTAGAAATGACATAGGAGAGATGAGGATGTATTTTAGAATGGGATAACACAGAAGTACTTAAAGTAGACTTTACTAGAAAACATAGACTGTTCTGATGAGATGAGTATATGGAGGATTTGGCTTAAGGTTGGAGAGAGAGCATAATTTATGTAGTCACAGAACAGGGGGAAGAGCAGGTGAGAGAAAGTCTGAAGGAAAGGGTTTTTTGTTTTTTAAATTGGTTCATGTAAAGGCTAGGCAGGTTATCAGGAAAGTGAGTTTGGCTTTAGACACACTGAATGAATATACCCGTGAGATATTCCAATGTACACAATGGATATACATGGCTTGGAACTGAGGCAAGTGGTATAAGCCAGAAATAGAGATCTGGAAGGCATCAGTAAACAGGTGAATACTAATTAATGCCTTGGGAGTAGATGAGCTTACCCGAGAGAGTGAAAAGTAAGAAGAGAAAAGCTTTGAGAACAGCAGCTTTGAAAACACTAATATTTGGGAGGCAGGAGGGAATAAGAGACCCTGAAAAGGAGAACGTGAAGGAGTAGCCAGAGAGGTAGGAGAAAAACCATGAGAGAATTATGTCACAGGTATGTGGAAGGAAGAGTGAACTTATGCGGGTGAGATAAATTTTTGTTTTTAATGTGCTGAAGAAAAGGTATATGTCTGTGAGATGCCCAGTATGTTCTTTCTTCCCTGTCTTGGTGAACATGACCATCATTTATCCAATGGCCCAAACTCATTCCTGACTCCCACACAACATATCTGTCTCCTTTATGTTTTGAACCTGTCACCTCACCTTCTTGACCTTTCCACAGCCACTTCTGTAGTTTAGGTTTTGCTTATCTCTTTGATTTTTACAATAGCCCCCTCACTGGTTTCCTGCCTTCCTCTTTTGTCCCTCTTAATCCATTTCCACATTGCAACTGCTAGTGATAAATAACTACCATCTACTGAGTACTTACCAGGTACTTTTGCTAAGTGGTTTAATGGATCATCTTGCTTTATCCTCTTAATAACCCTGTGAATTAGATGTTATCATTCTAGGTTTACAGTTGAAGAACTGATGCTCAGAGAGGTTAAGTGATATGTGCTTAAGTAACACATTCAAATATACCCAAGTAGCAAACCTAGAACTCAAACTCTAGGGCCCAGATCTTAGCACCATGTTCCACTGCCATAGTGCTCCCAAAACACAACTCAGTCATGTTATTCTCTTTTGTAACACTATTCAGTGGTTCTCCATTACCTTTAGAATAAAAACCCAACCTTTCCATATTGGCCCTCTTTGACTTGGCCCAGGCCTACTACTTAGTCCTCCATTCTTCACATTCCATGAAATGCTCTCCCTTTTCTCCTATGCTCCAGTCCTGAAACAGTTCCTCTCTAGATGTTGTCATGGTCTCTTTTGCCTTTAAAACTTTCTTTAGACATTCAGTTCCTTCTGCTAGGCATGCCCTCTTTTTTCCTCCACCTTTGGTAAGATACTTATCCTCACAACTTTTGCTTAGTTGAAACCTCCCAGGATGTCTTCCTTGAATTCCTTCCTCAGTCAAGATTACGTGGGAGTTCTTTATGTTCCCTCAACATCCTGTGCTCATCTCTATCATTGTATTTATCACATTAAAGAGTTTCAAGAGAAAAATATTATTTCTTATAGGTTATGACATGCTTACAGGGAAGAATTATTACTTTTATTACTTCTGTACTTCCAGAAACTTCACAAATGTTTCTGCAATCTAATTTGATGAATGTTAACAAAGAGGTTTCAGTAACTTCAGGTAATCAGTCTTCCTGGTTTGCTTCTCCCAGGGGTGTAGAGAAGTTACCTCTTGAGAAGATTATACAATTTTATCTTCTAACATTCTTTTTCCAGGCAACCCAGGAGGTCTAAGTTATCTTTACCATCGAGGTTACCCTTAAAGTATGGTCAAGAATGATTCCAGGTCTCCTTTCCTATTCCTGGTCTCTATAAATATGCTAATTGCAATAATAAGAAACAGTACAGCATTGTGACTCTGAGCCTGACAGCCAAAGTTCTTATCCCAGTTCTGCTATTTATTAGCTGTGTGGGCCTTGGCAAGTTACTTAACCTCTCTGTGTGTCTGTTTCCTCAGCTGTAATATGAGAATAATGATAATTATCTCATGTAGTTTGAAGGATTAAATGAGTTAATATATATAAATCATTTAGAACATTGTCTGGTATGTTGTAAGTTGTCTGTTTGCTATTAAAGCCAGAAATAGATGGTCTAAAATACACATTCTGGTTAAATAATGTGATCAACATTCACTTTTAGGTACATTTAATGAATCAGTCAATAAGTATAAATGACCTACAGCAGATTCTCTCTTATTTCAATTGGGGTTGGGCCTGAAAAGAACAGAAATGAAGGTTTTCTCCCTCTGGGAAGAAAATAATGAGCAAAGAAAAATATTTTAAAAGCAGAAACCTCTCAGGTTTCACAATTTTCCTGAAAAAGACAAATAGACAAATAACTATTGAATACTCATGAATATCTACAACTTTATTCTCCATGATTTGTGAAGTTTTTCGTCTAAAAAATTTGGTCAACTTTATTAATAAAAGTTCATTATCAAAGGTATTGAACAGTCAGCTTCACACATGAATACCATTCACCCACCTAATCTTTACTGTCCTAATTTTTATCTTTGTAAGGAATCTTAAACTCCATGGACCTCAGTAATACAAAAATCATTACTGTGGGGAGAACAGCTAGCACAGGAGCCACAAGTATTTGAAACCTTAAATCACTGATGTTGAGGGGATTCTGAATTTAATATTTATTACCTGCCCAGAATGATCTAAGTTCTGGACATCACATAGTGGACACTTTCTACCTTGCATTTTAAAAGGAGCTAATGGTACTTTTACTTCAGTCGCGTAAGGCCATTTTACCAAATGCTTGCTGAAATTTGTATAATACTATATTCACATAATAATTTATAATAGTTTCATTCTACAGTAGGGAACAATATTATGAAAGTTTGTGTTTCAGAAGAAGACAAAGCTGTTAGCTAAGTTGTTTATGCCCATAGTAAATGATAAGAATAAACTGACATTAAATCTTAGATTTCTGGGCCGGCCCGGTGGTGCACTCGGTAGAGTGCGGCGCTTGGGAGCACGGCGGCGCTCCTGCCAAGGGTTCGGATCCCATATAGAGACCGGTCCGCTCACTGGTTGAGCGCTGTGCGGGCACAACACCGAGGGTTGCGATCCCGTTGCCGGTCGCGGTAAGCGGCGCTCCCGCCAAGGGTTTGGATCCCATATAGAGACCGGTCCGCTCACTGGTTGAGCGCCGTGCGGGCACAACACCGAGGGTTGCGATCACGTTGCCGGTTGCGGTACGGGCACGACACCGAGGGTTGCGATCCCGTTACCGGTCACGAAAAAAGACAAAAAGGAAAAAAAAAAACTGACCTCAAAAAGGACACTTGTTTACAGTATGAGAGCTGAATCATAAAGGCAGAGCATCACCTTGTTTAAGCTGGGAGTGTGCACATCCTGTGACTTAAATGTCACCATTCCACACATATACAAAGATGTATGTGAAAGCAAAAAGAGTACTGATTTTGGGGTTACAAATAAATTTTAGCTAGTAGATGAGTTCACAAACACAGAATCCGCAAATAATGAGAACTGACTATATTTTACAGAAGTTAGTACGTAACCTAAATAACTGCACTGAAACTACCAGTTTCCCCTCCTTTGGATTCTGACCTTTCACTTCATTTTTAAAGAATGAAAATTATCAAATTCTTGATAACTCGTACTCTAATTAACCCTGATGACCATGAATTTGATCTAACATTGCTGATTACATCATGTAGAAAAACCATCAGTATTACAGGTAACAGGAGGAAGGATGTAGGTAAAGCCAAGAGTCAGAGCCATTGAAAGTGTTATATAGTTAATTCTTTAGATGAACAATAAGTGGGGCAACAGAGACCAGTGGGAACTTAAAGATTTGTTTTATGGAAGGAGATTCTAGACTCAAATAAAAATTAATACCATAAAACTGAATGTTCAAAAAAGTATTTTTGGTGGTTTTGCTCACAGATTGCTTGAAAATAATGAGTTTACTTAAATAATTCCCAATGTCAGAGTTTTGCCTTATAGTAAGGCATTAGTCTGTTTCATTGCTTATAACACAATACCTGGAACTGAGTGATTGATAAAAAAAAAATGAAACTTATTGCTTACAGTTTCAGAGACTAGGAAGTCCAAAGTCCAGGGAATACATCTGATGAGGGTCTTGGTGGTGGTGACAGTGAGCAGGGTATCACATTGTGAAATGGCAGAGCAGGGAGAGTGAAACAGCAAGACAGACTCTCCTCTCTCCTCTTTTTAAGCCCTCAGAACCATGCCCCTGACCACCATTCTTAATCCATTCACTATGGCATGGTCCTACAATCTAATCACCTTTTCAAGGCTCTACCTTTCAGTTACCAGAGTGGGACTTCCCACCCTTCTAACAGTCACAGTGGGGGCCAAATTTCTAATACATAAAACTTGGGGGACACAATTCAAGCTTCAGTGAGTTTTGGGGGGACATAATTCAATCTACTACGAGTAATTACAAGCAATTATTTGATTTTTGGAAAGTGAGCAGAGGTGGTAGATACCATTAAGAGTGCATTTCGTCCATTTTTAAATTACAGCATTTGATTGTAAAATTACAGTTATTCATTATTCTTGAGAATGCTGTGAATAGTAATTTAGATATCTTGGATTAGAGATTGGAGACTAATGTATTAATAATTGTTTTTAAGAATTACCTTTTTTTTCTTTTTCTTTTCTTTTCTTTCTTTTTTTTTTTTTTTTTTTTTTTTTTTTTTTTTTTTTTTTTTTTTTTTTTTTGCTGGCTGGTGCAGAGATCAAACCCAGGACCTTGGTGTTGTCAGTACTATATCATAACCAACTGAGCTAACCGGCCAGCTCTAGAATTACCTTTTTCTATTTATACTTCTGTTAAAATGAAATACCCATGAGAGATATTAGGAAAGACAGAACTTTTGGGTTTGGCATCTAGTTTATTTATATAACCACTTTATTATTTGATTTCTAAGACCATTGCTAATTCTTTTTCCATATCAGACTCATGAGAATCTCTACGTATTCAGATTCCAGAACAATACATTGTCTGTTCAGTATGCCTGTATATGCTGTTATGGAAAACTGCATACAAATTATTAATCTGTAGTCATCAGTTCAGTTTATATGGGTTACTGAATAGTGTAAGTTAGTATAATAAGCTTTGTCAAATCTTAACCATCAGATTTGAATAAATGACCTTGAGAAGTGGACCAGATCTCACTGTCAGTTCTTTACGTACCATCTACTCAAGTGGGATTACCTGGAGCTAAGAGCTGACAGCCAGCAAGGAAAGTAGGATCTTAGTCTACAACCACAAGTAACTGAATTTGGCCACAAGCAATGAGCTTAGAAGCAGATTGCCCCCCAGAGCCTCCAGACAGGAACTCAACCTACTCACCTTGATTTTGGCTTGATATCCTGAGCAGAGAACTCAGCCCAACTTCTGATTTCTGAACGATAGACTGAGAGATAATAAGTGGTTGTTTTTATATTTATTTTTATTTTTATTTGAGATAAAATTCACATAATGTAAAATTCACGATTTTAACCATGTTAGAGTGTACCATTCAGTGCAGTGTTATACAACCATCGCTACTTTAATTCAAGAATGTTTTCCACTGCCTTAAAAAGAAACCTTGTACCTCCCAATGTCCCCTCATCCTCAGTGGCCTAGCAACCACTAATACATTTTCTGTCTCTATACATTTTCCTATTGTAGACATTCATATAAATGGAATTATACAATATGTGGTTTTTTGTGTCTGGCTTCTTTCACTTAGCATAACATTTTCAAGTTTCATCCATGTTGCAGCAGTATCAGTTTTTGGTTTTTTTGTTTTGTTTTTGTTTTTGTTTTATAAAGATGACTGGTAAGGGGATCTTAACCCTTGGCTTGGTGTTGTCAGCACCACGCTCAGTCAGTGAGCGAACTGGCCATCCCTATATAGGATCCGAATCCATGGCCTTGGTGTTATCAGCACCACACTCTCCCGAGTGAGCCACGGGCCAGCCCTAGTATCAGTATTTCATTCCTTTTTATGGCTGAATAATATTCTATTGTATGGATATTTTGTTTATCCATTCACTAGCTGATGGACATTTGGGTTGTTTCCACTTTTTTGTCTATTATGAATAATATTGCTATAAATGTTTTTGTGCAAGTTTTTGTGCAAACAAGTTTTCAGTTCTCATGGGTGTACTCCTAGGAGAGGATTTGCTGGGTTATATGGTAACTTCATGTTTAACTTTTTGAGGAACTGACAAACTTTTTTCTATCGTGACTATACCATTTTACATTTCTACCTGCAAAATATAAAGGTTCCAATTTCTCCACATCTTTGCCAACATTTGTTATCTATATTTTTGATTACATCCCAGTGGCTTTGAAGTGGTATCTCATTGTGGTTTTGATTTGCATTTCCATAATGACTATAGATGTTGAGCATCTTCTCGTGTACTTATTGGCTATTTGTATATTTTCTTTGGAAAAATGTCTATTCAAATCCTTTAGCCATTTTTTAGTTAGGTTAGTTTTTTTTTTTTTTTTTTTTTTTTTTGAGTTGTAATAAAGCTTCATTTATTCTGGATACTAGACACTTACCAGGTATATGACTGACAAATATTTTCTCCCATTCCATGTGTTGCCTTTTCATTTTCTTGATAGTGTTCTTTGATGCACCAAAAGTTTTTAATTTTGATGAAATCCAATTTATCTATTTTTTTTTGATGCTTTTGTTGTCATAATTAAGAAACTATTGCCTAATATGAGGTCAGGAAGATTCACACCTTTGTTTCCTTCTAAGTGTTACAGTTTTAGCTCTTTGTTCACTAAGCCCTAGATGTGGAAGTTGCTTCCTGTGGTTACTTCTCCAAGTTACCTCACTTTTGCTTTTTCAGTTATCAACACCTATTTAACCAGTTTCTTATATAAAATTATATTGTAAAATTGCATCAAGTTATGGGTATGGTTCATGTTTTTTACCTAGAATGTTTGATATATCTGGATTTTGCTGGTTTGTATCCCATTGGCATTGTTTAACATATTACTTATTTCCTATAAATTGGTAGTTGGATCTAAACTAGAGGCTTGATCAGATTCAGATTTCTGTTTTTTTAACAAGACTGTTTCACAGGTGATGATCTGTTCTTCCATCAAGAAGCACATAATTTTTGTTTGTGTTTTTTTAGCAGTTGTATTAGTTTTCTACTGTTGTGTAACAAATTACCACACACTTGGTTACTTAAAACAATGGCATTGAATAGAAATAGAGGGAACACTTTCTAACTCATTCTATTAGGCCAGTATTACCTTGATACCAAAGCCAGATGAAGGTATTATAAGGAAAAAACAAAACAAAAAACTACAGACCTACATCTCTTAGGAATACAGATACAAAAATTCTCAACAAAATACTAGCACACTGAATTCAGCAGCATATTAAAAGGAGAACACATCATGACCAAGTTGAGTTTATCACAGAAATGCAAGGTTGATTCAATGTATGAAAATCAATCCATTTAATATGCCAGATTATTATTTTTTTTAATATGCCATATTAATAGAATGAAGGGGGGAAACATGATTATCTCAATAGATGCAGAAAAACATTTGGCAAAATCCAATACTTTTTTTTTCTTTCCTTTTTGTCTTTTTTACTGACCGGTAACGGGATCGCAACCCTCGGTGTCGCGCCCGTACCAGGGACCGGCAATGGGATCGCAACCCTTGGTGTTGCGCCCGCACCGCGCTCAGCCAGTGAGCGGGAACCGGTCTCCACATGGGATCCGAACCCTTGGTGGGAGCGCCGCCACACTCCCAAGCGGCGCACTCTTCAGTGCGCCACCGACCGCGCTCAGCCAGTGAGCGGGAACCGGTCTCCACATGGGATCCGAACCCTTGGAGGGAGCACCGCCACACTCTTCAGTGCGCCACCAGGCTGGCCCAAATCCAATACTTTTTTATGATAAAAAACACTCAACAAATTATGAGGATAGGAGAACTTCTTCCTTCTGATAACAGACATCTATGAAAAAACCCACAGCTAACATCATACTTGGGTATAAAAGATTGAAAGCTTTTAACATAAGGAACAAGATAAGGATGTCTGGTATTCAACATTGTACTGGAAGTTCTAGCTAGAACAATTAGGCAAGAAAAAGAAGTAAAAGGCATCCAGATTGGAAAGAAAGAAGTAAAATTATTTCTGTTTGCAGATGACATAATCTTATACATAGAAGACACTAAAGAATCCTACAAAAACCAACAAAAGCGATTAGAGCTAATCAATGATTTCTGCAAAGTTACAGGATACAAGGTTAATATACAAAACTTAATTTTATTTCTATACACTAGCAATGAATAATATCCCCTAGCCTTTCTGTATCCCTGTAGAGCTCCTGTTGCAAGAGTCTGGCAAAAGAGAAATCTAATTGGCCAAGCTCCATTCCAGCATCACTAAGAGTGGGTTTAGAGCTGAGAGACTGTACCTTAATCATTGAAACAATAATCAACTGATTCTTCTAATTAATACATTGTAAGAAAGAAAATGGATTGATGGAGAGGAACATATCAATTGAAAGACATATCAACGTATTGTAATGTATGGACCTTATTTGGATTCCAATGTAAACACACCATAACAAATTTTGTGAGATATTTGGGTTGGGTATTAAATGATATTAAGGGATTACTGTTAATTTTTGTTGAGGTGAGAATGGCATTATAGTTGTGGGGTTTTTGGTATTTTTTAAGTTCTTAGCTTTTCAAGATAAATTCTGAAATATTTACAGATAAAATGATATGATGTCTGGAATTTGCTTCAAAATAGTACTAGAGGAGAAGTGGAAGCAGTGCTGCAGTGATAAAATTGACTGTGTATTGATAGTTATTAGGACTGGGTGATGGGCATATGGGGTTAATTTTACTCTTCTGTCTACTTTTGTATATTTTCAGAATTCTCCATAATAAAAAGGTTTTTTGAAAATGGGAAATATTCCATTGATAAACTTTTTTTTAAACCTCTTTGATTGACTTTCATGCTTTTGCTTTTCTTGATCATATACTGTTGAGAAAACAGTACAGACGCTCCTAAACTTATGATGGGGTTACATCCTGATAAACCCATCATAAGTTGAAAATACATTTAATACTTCTAACCTACCAAACATCATAACTTAGCCTAACCTACCTTAAACGTGCCCAGAAACTTATATTAGCTTACAGTTGGGCAAAATCATCTGGCAACACAGTACACTGTAGAGCATCAGTTGTTTATCTCATGATCTTGTGGCTGACTGGGAGCTGTAGCTCACTGCCACTGCCCGTCACTGTGAGAGAGTATCCTACTGCGTAGCCCAGCAAAGGATCAAAATTCAAAATTGAAGTGCGGTTTCTACTGAATGGGTATTACTTCGGCACTGTCATAAAGTTGAAAAATTTTTAAGTTGAACTATCATAAGTGAGGACTGTCTGTACTTGTAAACATTGTTGCATTCTGACAGTATCTTTAAGAATTAAAAGGCACAATACCTTTGATGCCATAATTACGGTTCTAAGAATGACTTGTACGTGTATGTAAAGACATGTGTACATGGATTTTCATTGCAGCAACAGCAAAGGTTTGGAAACAACCTAAATATCGATTAGTAGGGAGGGGAGTTTAATGAATTATGGCATAACCATACTATGGAATAGTACTCAGTTATTAGAGAATAAAGCAGTTCTATATATAGTGACATGGGATGGTCTCCAAGTAAAACAAGGTGCAGACCAGTATTGATAGTATGCCATCATTTGTGTACCCCCTCAAAAGATATTGTACTTGAATATATCTAGATTATGTTTGGAAAGATGGGCCATAAACTTGTAATAGCAATGAGCTTAGAGACAGGGAACCAGATGACTGAAAGTTTGAGAGTCAGAAGAAGACTTTGTTTTTCACTAAAAGAATAATAAATATGGGAGCAAAGATGAATGATTGTTTCTGGCTGAAACTACAGGAATGGCTTTTTGAAGAACAAAGGAAATAAAAGCTTAATTTTGCTTTTATCTAACAAAAATAGAAAGCATATTAACAGGTAAATATAATAGATGTTGCTATGAGAGATATAAAATTATTTCACATACAAGTGGAAACACTGATTTTTTTTTTTTTTTTAGGTGGTGATAGTGGACTGGATGGGTTAGGAGGACCAGGTGTACAACTAGGAAGCCCAGATAAGAAAAAACGCAAGGCAAATACACAGGTAAATTGACATTTTTCTTTAATAACACTGTTTTGTTGCTGGTATGATCAGGCCAATGAGTAAATTTAAGTTTGGTCATAAGCTTTGTTTACTATCCTCATTTACAGCCTAATTTATTTTTTTAGTCTGCAACCAGGGGTATATTGTTGGACTGTAGGCCTGGAGTAGATATTGCAAGAAGAAAGTGTGGGCAGACAAATTAAAATGCTAATGAAAGGTTTTTAAAAGGCATAAATGAGAAAGAAAGAAAGATACAACAATCAAAATAATATGTTGAATTTTCAAAAGGAGAGAACAGAACTGAGGTTACCAGAGGTGGGAAAGGGGGAGGGGTGGGAGGGTAAGGGAGGAATTGGTAAAGGGCCACAAAAAATGATTACATCGTATAAGGTTGAATATACTGATTATCCTGATATCAGCATCACATATTGCACACAGGTATTGATATTCAACTCTGTACCCCACAGATATGTACAATGAACTGTGTTCCAATTTAAAAAAAAAGGCGTAAATGTCTGTAGTTCTATTAAAAAATTTAAAAATACATGGAAACAATTTTAATCTGATGTAATTACTATTACAGTAATTCAGTATTATGTGCATATCAAGAAGCAGTCATGATGGAGACATTCTTTGTTATAACTTGTGGTTGTAATAAGCAGTTACACATACAGGCTTTAGTGGTTTTATTCTCTATAAATTTGAAGCACTCTTTTTATGATAAAGTCTACTGGTAAGTATGATGTGTACACAGATTACTTTTTTTCTCCATTTTGGCCACCTCTGTTAAACTTGCAATATGACTAAAATTGGCAGTTTATCTTTCCAGTCTGAGGCCTAGAGCTTAACATTTTGGGAATACTTTAAAAGCATCTTCGTAAAGTTAAGCTAGGAGAGAAAACTTAGATTGTGTTAATTTTTATTTAATTTTATGACTATTTGAGGGTATAAAAGGTATTTTTGGTTAGAATGCTTTAGTATCTTAAGTGAAAGATTCTAGAGTTATAGGTAAGCATACTGGATGAAAATTATGATGTGAAGCTTCTTTTGAAAGTTAAATAGTTTTGGGGTTTGAAGTAACAATGGATTTAAGCTCAGAAAAGCATACATTATTTTCTTTCTTAAATTAAAAAAAACCTACATACTCTTATCATTAAGTATAATTAAGTATAAACATTTAATTGGAATTGAAAAGTCAAGTGAAGAAATTAAATTTTCATAATACTACAAGAGAAATTTGACTAAAATCAGATTCATAGGTGTGAAGATAACAGGACAATTATAATGACTTTTTTGTTCAGAAACATGTATTTTACTTTACATTCTCATTTCAGGGACCTTCTTTTCCTCCATTGTCTGAGTATGCTCCACCACCGAATCCAAATTCTGACCATCTAGTGGCTGCTAATCCATTTGATGACAACTATAATACTATTTCCTATAAACCACTACCTTCATCAAATCCATATCTTAGCCCTGGTTATCCTGGCTTTGCAGGCTATAGCACATTCAGAATGCCACCTCACGTTCCCCCAAGAATGTCTTCCCCATACTGTGGTCCTTACTCACTCAGGAATCAGCCACACCCATTCCCTCAGAATCCTCTGGGCATGGGTTTTAATCGACCTCATGCTTTTAACTTTGGGCCACACGATAATTCAAGTTTTGGAAATCCATCTTATAATAATGCACTAAGTCAAAATATTAACATGCCTAGTCAACATTTTAGACAAAACCCTGCTGAAAACTTCAGTCAAATTCCTCCACAGAATACTAGCCAAGTATCTAACTCCGATTTGGCATCTAATTTTGTCCCTGGAAATAATTCAAATTTTACTTCTCCATTAGAATCTAATCATTCCTTTATACCTCCCCCAAATACTTTTGGTCAAGCAAAAGCACCACCCCCAAAACAAGACTTTAATCAAGGAGCAACCAAAAACATTAATCAAAATTCCTCTGCTCATCCACCTCACTTAAATATGGATGACACAGTGAATCAGAGTAATATTGAATTAAAAAATATTAATCGAAACAATGCAGTAAATCAAGAGAACAGCCGTTCCAGTAGCACTGAAGCTACAAACAACAGCCATGCAAATGGAACACAGAATAAACCGCGACAACCTAGAGGTGCAGCAGAGGCATGTACCACTGAAAAAAGCAATAAATCCTCTCTCCACCCAAGCCGTCATGGCCATTCGTCTTCTGACCCAGTATATCCTTGTGGAATTTGTACGAATGAAGTGAATGATGACCAGGATGCCATCTTATGTGAAGCCTCTTGTCAGAAATGGTTTCATCGAATCTGTACTGGAATGACTGAAACAGCTTATGGCCTCCTCACGGCAGAAGCATCAGCAGTGTGGGGCTGTGATACCTGTATGGCTGACAAGGATGTCCAGTTGATGCGGACTAGAGAAACTTTCGGTCCTCCTGCAGTGGGCAGTGATGCTTAATCACAAGCATTAACTAAAGAGGGCTTTTTTCCCCTGTGTATTACAGAGATTTGGTGACACAGGATTTTAATATTTTACATTATTTTTTTAAATGCATACACAAAAAACATTATTTACCTTTTAGTTTTTATTAATATTCCATGTCTTTACTAGTGCAAATTTTGTATTGTCTTTGTTCGCTACCTTAAATGAGAGTAATGTATATGGGGGTGCTTTAGAAACATTTATAAATAAATGTTAGTTGTTATTTATCATAAACATTAAAGCCTCTTGAAGCTTCAAAATAATATATAACAAATGTAGGGAAGTTTTAACTTTTAAAAGTTAGAATCATTGAAAAATGTATATTTCAGTGTTGAACTTCATACCACATTAAACATTTAGTTCAAAGACTTTTTCAAGGATCCATTTAACATGTTTTTAGAATGTCATATATATAGCTAAAACAGGGGGAAGCATACATTTTAATGGATCTTTTTTTTTAAGATTCCTCCACTACTAGGATCTTTGAAATTAGTGAATTCATATTTTCAAGTCAGTCTTTCCAGGGTATCTGTTTGTACAGGTAATAGACAGATTTTAGCTATTGTAGATTCTCAGTATTTGTTGATTAACTTGTGGATTGTACCACATGAAATTGCTAATAGTAGATCAGTTGAAAATTAACTGCAATTAGTAAAGTTGGCATAAAGTTTGTTTCCAGTTCTATTTAGAATTATGATAGTATTATGCTCTTAATTTTCTTGATTATTGAAGTTTTTATCGTTTATTGTTTTCCAGAGAAATAAATAATATAGTATCCTCAGAAGAATTGTGAATATTGTTTGTTTTTTTAACGTGATTTTAAACTAGGACATATTGAAAATGAGAAAGGTAGAAACATCAATTTGGCCTTATAAAGCTCGGCTAGCAAAAGAATTACACAGTGGTAGTTTGAAAAATCTTGCTTTGGGGATCTGAATTTCAAAAATGAGCCTCAGGGGAGATCAAAATTCATTTTAAACAAATATCAATTAAGAACCAAGGTGAAAGCTAACTCACAAACAACAATTTGAGGCCTTGCAGCAGACTTAAGAGTTTCTGCTGTGACTGATGAAAGTATAAAAATGGACCTGAGAGTAGCTTCTAGAGAGATGATCAGGAATGGAGACCATTGGAGGTATGCTCATAAGGACTTAAAACAGCAGAAACCCATTTTGGAACAGTTCATAACCTGTGACCAAAAAATAAAAGGATACTATATGACAATTGATAATTTATACAATAGTTGGATGTTGGTGAAGTTCCCTCATATGTGCCACCATTATCATTGAGACCAAAAAAGTTCTGAAGACTGGTGATCTATGAAAGGGATGATTAATTACTACTATTTAAACCCAGTTGAAACAATGACAGCAGCAGCATATTATCAAGAAACTTAAATTATGGATAAAAAATCTTATTTAAAAACATCCTTCGGTTAACGAACATGAACCCACACTTTTACGTGACAGGATTCAACCTCACATGTCACAAGCCACTAAAGCAAAATTAACTGACGTGGGCTGTGAAATTTTGTCACATCCATCGTAGTCACTGAACCTTTATCCAATGGACTACCATCTTTTTCATCATTTGGAGCTTTTTCTAAGAAACAACATTCCCCAATTGAGAAGCAGTAACTGGAGGATTTGAACAATTTATAAAGTCTAACAAATGATGAATTTTATAAAAATTAAATATTTAAATCCTGGTGGAAGAAAACAATGCTCCTGATGCATATTTTGATTGAATAAAACTTATTTTTTTAAATACAGTGTTTTGATTTTGACCTAAAAAAACAGCAATTTCATTTGGTACAAGGTAATACAAGGTTTTTCCCATTTACCCTTGACTAGTTAGAGGTGAGTACTAAATATTTTCAATAGTTGTAAAATATGTATCTTTACAATTTGGGGAAATAAGATGATGTAAACTCTAATACTAGGTACTCATTTGTGTGAAAACTTTACCAGTTGAAGCAGGTTGAAATGCAGTACTTTTCGCTGATTCTGACATTGATGTGTTCAGTAGCATACTTGAAGATCCCGTTTTGCTTACATTGTAATTTTTGTTAGAGACACATAATTTTCTAAATGTTTACAGACCTGGTTATGTTTTTCTTGAAATTCTATTGAGTGCTCATTTTTAAGAAATGATGCACTGCATGCTACATGCCCAGTCCTAGTGTCAGATCATGATTTCTTCTGACTCTGAATAGAACTAGATATTGTGAGTAGAACTTTCCAGTGTTCTCAGGAGTTAACACTTCACATGGTAGTACTTGAATTGTAATCATTGCTAAAATTGATTATGCAGTTTCTTGTACCCTTTATTGCTTATAGTTCCAGTAGGTAGCTATTTTTGTGAAAATGAATTATCCTCTCCCACGCTAGTCTAAAGATACTTGATTTGTAGTGTGATTCTTTCATTTTCTATTTGCAAGTAATTTTTAAAAACTTAAAAACTGGTGAATTTTTATTCAAGTGTTTAGGTCTTCAAAGCACCTTACTTAAATGAGAATCTGTAAATATTCAAAAGAAAAATCCATGGTTGATTCTGACAGTGATTATAGTCAAACTATAATCATAGCTGATGAATGTTTGCATGTGTTTGAATTGATTTTCTTACCAGCTCTATATTAGTCTCTACATAACACTAAGGCAAAAGTTATATAGATCTATTTGGGTAGGAAAAGTGATGAACTGTAAGAATGGCCAGTTAATAATTTGTCCAGTTTGACCCAAAGGCTATTATACAAATTGATTCGGCTTACATAGGACAAGTGATGAGCTGTCCTCAACTTTAAAAATATGCAGTGATGGAAAGAAATAGAGGTAGAATTGTACCTTTTTTGGTATAATCCTTTTCCTTCATCGAAAGGCCTCATCTCACATGCACACATACCCAAAGGCACATACACAATTGAGCAGGAAATCTTGGAGTTTTGCCTACATTCTCAAGTTTTGCTAACGTTCAACCTGGCTAACTCAGCATTTAGGCTCACTCACCAAGGCCAGGTACTGATGGAAAATTTTAAAGCATCAGTTCCTTCTTCAGTACTTGCTTTGCTCATTTACTAGAAAATACCTGGTCCACTAACGTTCAACCTGGCTAACTCAGCATTTAGGCTCACTCACCAAGGCCAGGTACTGATGGAAGATTTTAAAGCATCAGTTCCTTCTTCAGTACTTGCTTTGCTCATTTACTAGAAAATACCTGGTCCATATGCTTCTACATGTTACTGGACTTGCTAATACTGAAACAGCTTAGCTTATAAAAGAAAATAATTTTTTCTTCACATAGAGTGCTTAGAATTAGATTTGTGATCAGTGTTTTCCTTTGCTGTAAAACACATTAGAGTACTGCTGTTATGATTCTTGTTATCCATATTAGAAGGTTATATACATAAAACAAGATTTTCTTGTACTAGTGCTTCTTCTTCATAGATACATACAATATAAAGAAATCCAGTTTTAGGTGGGGGTTTTTTTAGACTCCCAACTCTGCATAGTTGAAAAACCTGCTGAGAAAACCTCTTAATAGTGTGGGTCACCCTGAAATCTGACAATTTTATCATGCAAATGAAATAATTATCAAGAGTCTTCATCTAATATTCTTTCAAACTTGTCTTGAACAAGTTAGAGTGCTAGTACTTATTGTCTAAAATACTATAGTAATTGTATTTAATAGTAAGAAAATAAGCAATGGTTTTTTGAAAGGGAGTTCTAAAATATTTTGGATTTTTTTTTTTTTGCAGTGTATAGAGGTTTCATATGCATGAACATTTGTGCTATTTTAGATTTTTTTTTTTTTTTTTAAGATGATCGGCAAGGGGATCTTAACCCTTGATTTGGTGTTGTCAGCACCACGCTCTCCCAAATGAGCGAACCGACCATCGCTATATGGGATCCGAACCCGTGGCCTTGGTGTTATCAGCACTGCACTCTCCCAAGTGAGCCACGGGCCGGCCTATTTTAGATTTTTTTAATTAAGAAAGTTTAAAAGCATCCAGGCTCCCAGAGTTCATTTGTAAATAGTGGCTTGGAACTCTATATAAAATGCTTAGATTCTTAGAGAAGCTCATAAAGGCTTATTTAAGCCATAATGTAGTTAACTGTTAGTATCATACTGAGCTTTCAGTTTTCTTTAGGGAGCCAACCGACGTAGGAGGGAGAAAGAAGCAGAGGTCTTTCCATTTTCCTGATATGGTTAGGAAGGTTAAACTCTTTGGTGTGGGTTGTTTCCCAGTTGCCATAATACTATCCTAAACTCTGGTGGAGTGCTACGATGGTATGTCAAAAAGTTTGTGAAAAATAGAATTAAAAGACAATATGGGGCTGAGCCCATGGCGCACTCAGGAGAGTGCGGCGCTGGGAGCGCAGCAGCGCTTCCGCCGCGGGTTCGGATCCTATACAGGGATGACCGGTGTGCTCACAGCACTCACTGGCTGAGCGCGGTGCCACCGGTCTCAAAAAGGACAAAAAAAAAAAAAAGATAATACGAATCTTTTCATGAACTTTTAAAAGTACCCTCATATATAAGCAGTCTTGCCTTTTCCCCTCCTGGATGCTCTGTGCTTCAAAATTTCCTATCTTTCCTCTGATCAGAAACCCCATTTCTTTGTATGGCAGTTGTTGGCTAGATTTTAAAAGTTTTTTTCCAGTAAGATATGAATGAAGATAGTGGAGAAATTGGCATTAACTCTCTCTTTTTTTTAAAAAAAAAGGATATTCATTTGTTCAGAGTGAATCTTTAATACGTAACATTTTAGACAATATGATCACATTTCAGACACATAGTAGCTGGTACTGTCTGGAGTGTACTGCCCATTTCCTTTAGATTATTATCAGCTTCCTATCCTCTAATTCTGAGCTCAGAGGTTTTCTTCTCATTTCCAAATTTTAGTACTTTCCCTTTCTCTTCCGTTTATCTAATGGAGCAGTACAAAAGTTACATCTGCATTTTCCACTCTTGGTGGTATGGTGATGGGAGTTTGGAGTCATCCCTGGACCAAGGAGGCTAGGAATAGCATTAACATCTCCCAAGACATGTGGTATAGGGGAAATGAAGGGAAGAAAGTAGCCATGTGTATGCCAGCCATTTACCTATCAGAGGCTGCCTGTATTTAATTTAAAGCTTTTAATGAAACCCAATGGATAAGCTTCATTTTTATCATATTTTATCAACAATACATTGCTCGTAATTATATTAAAACTTATTCTAAATACCTGTACCTTCTGTAGATTTGTATGTGATGTTGCTTGTCAGTTAAAATATTACCTTTTATAAAAGAAAGTCCTGCTTCTTATCATGATGTATGTGACTTAAATGATTGTTTCATATTAAAACTATTTCTTCCTTATGTACTGTTTACATATACCTCTTTTTGGGATATTAGTTCAGTACTTTTATACAAATCTGAGTGTGTTCCACATTGGTGACATGTATTTTTGCAGTAATTTTTTGTTTTGTTCTTAGAGCATGTCTAAAGTTATACATGCACTAGTGCTGTGGTCTGTGGCAAAATTACTGTAATTCAAATTGGAGAATAAAATGTTTCCAGACTTTGTCCAACATTTATTCCTATGGCAAAGGAAATTACTATGTAATACTAATTATTTCTTATGCTGGTATGTTTTAAGCTACTCTATGAAGTATGTGAAACATCAATATTTGTGGATTAGTAGATGGCCTGATGTCTTTGAAATGAGAGAGAGGGGTAAAAATTGGTGTTAGCAATTCATGACATGATAAATACTTTTTAAAAATTTGATCTTTCGCTTACAGGTATAATTTACTGAGGAATTATTTTAAATGACCGTGCATATTAGGATTTTTTTAGCCTGTACTACTAAAATTATAGAGTTTGAATTTATGCTATCTCCCCACCAAGAAAGATATCATTTACTCCAACAAAACCAAAATAAGTAGTAATACTAACCTTTATTTATTAACAAATGATTAAGATATCATAAACTCCTCTAACTTAGAATTTGTAACCATTGATACAAGGACTTGAATGCTGTTTACTTTGTACTATCTGATGAAAGGATTTATTTACAAAAGTCATAATCAAGATTTTAAAGAAAAATGTTTAATCTTGAAGGCAAATTTTTTCAGCTTTTTATTTTAGAAGCATTTATTTAAGAATACTAGCTTAAAAGCATTCTTATTTTGTCATTAAACAAGTACCCAAAAGAATTGTAATAGGTAATACTTGGCCAGTATAAATTTGTATATTTGAAATTATATGCTTGGAAAGAAAAAATAAGTGAATGCTTGTGAGTGCTTAAACTGCATATCTTTTAAAAATATTCAAAATTTTAGACTTTTATCGATTCAAACTTTGAATTAATAAGGTTTTACTATGTCTGTGATGTATATTACAAAATAAATGTCTACCTATGTTATGTTAATGATCTCTATACTGCATCATATTTGGCATGGTTGTTGTGGTATATTTGGTACTTTTGATTGTTGACTGTCGATAGGATTGATATAGCAATAAATCAGATTGTCTTAATGTTTTTTTTAAGATACCAGATACCATAGTGTGTCATAATCACATTACATTTGACTTGAATGTCCAATATTTTCATAGGCCTATTTTTTAAATTAAAAATTTAGTATGACATGTCAGGGGTTTACTTTTGTCTGATACTTTCACATGCAGTCTTTTAGAACTGGTTCTGTTTCTACTTAAATCATAGAGGTTTAAAAAGTATTAGTATTAAATGATTCACGACTTGCTTTGTAGAAAAATTTAAATAATGTATGAAATGACTAGATCATCTGAACTTGTTTATTTTTCTTTATATGGTTAATGTACAGGTTACAGTTTTCAAAGAAATAAAATTGGCTTGGTAACTGATTTAATATAGTAGATAATGGATAATTTGACTGTTTAAGGGCTTCCAAGTGTTAAATTATATTCTCAATTCTGAATTACTTTATAATAATTACTATAAATAGTGGTAAGCCAGTTCTTCTTCTTTTGGAGATATTTAACTCTTACAATTTCCCCTTCTGATTCCATTCCTTTTTTCCCTAAACACCATGCTAGAATTTAATATTGGAGTTTAATTTGTCTTCCACATTTTAGTTTTTTTTTTTTTCCTATAGATAAGTAATAAGACAAGGTAGAGGTTCTGCTGTCAAGACAGTCCATGTTATTGTTGGCCATTCTTTTCAGGGATAATGCTAAATGTCATTTGTGCATTGTATAAGGAATGTTATCTATCAGTATATAGACCTACTATTAATAGAAATGATGTATAGCAGGCTTTCTTGAATAATATGTATTGTAAGTTTGTTTCTTACAGTGTTATTATGCTTCAGATTCCTTTAAATAAAACTAGTTTTTAAAGAGAAAAAAGAAATGGTTTTTAAGTGTCTGACTTTCTTCAGGACAAGTAGGTATGAGAATCGTGGCTTTGGGTGGAAGATAGCCAACAAAAGATTAAGCAGAGCAATAACCTATAATTTACCAGGAATTTAATTTTATACTAAGGAGAGAACCAATATTTTTGGTCAGGGCTTGCAATGTACATATTATTTTTCCTGGGAATTTTACACATAACACTGAGTCCTGGTTTTTCTTAAGAAATTGTGAGCATAATGTATCTATTTTGATTTTAACAAATTAGGACTTCATTTCTGTTAATAGAAAATTAACTGGAGAGGCGTTCTACAACTTCAGCAGCTTAATGATCCCTGTGGGAGAGGCACCATCTTAACAGTATTAAGAACAAACTTACTTGAATGATAAGACTAGGTTTACAAGAGACCTCCAAAGTTTGTTTGAGACAGCCATTAGGTGCCTTGGGTCTGATACATGAAAGGAGGCCAAATAAAATGTGAATGTGTCAATTGATGCAAGCTTGGCATTATAGGTAATAGAAGTGACAATAAGATAAAATTACATCAAGATAAAGTTTGTGCTAAGATTCTATTTAATAGAAAAAAAATCAATAAAAATGTGTGTATCTTAACTGCTGTAGGAGAGGAGGAAAGACTGAGTTGATGTTCCAAGGTACCCCCTCTATTCCAAACATACAGCAGTGATAAATATGAAAAGGTAAAATTGGGTTCAAAACCAAGACAAATATATCCGAGGACAAGAAATACAAGCAAACTTCAAAAAGCTCATGAAAAAATACAATTGAAAAATAATAGTCTTTTCATGAACTTATTGATGTACTCTCATATAGAAAGAAAGTATAAGCCATGCTGAAGCAGCAGACTGCCTGACTCTGGGTACAGAAGCAGAATTTGCAGTCAGATGTTCTCATCTGTCAGGGAAATGAGGTCTAAACATTTCAAAATTTATGAGATGCAGTAATGCAGTGCTGAAAGAGAAATATATAGCTTTAGATTATTTTTAAGTTCAAAATATAATGAGCTAAGGATTGATCTTAAGGGAATAAGAGAAGAAAAAATCCCAAAGAAAGTAGAAGGAAGGAAAGTAAAGTATCAAGAATGAAAAAGGGGGCAAGTAATATAGCACTGTTTTAAGCCAAGGGCAGAGATGGTATTCCTTTCTACTGCAGTATCACTTGTGAAAAAAAGCTAAAAAACAAAACCTACCTTCAACTGATACCTGGGGCTCTAACTCGTAGGAAAATGTAGAGCTAAAGTAGTAGAAGTACAGTTTTTCAACTTGCTGAGTTGGTAACTGGTCTCTGATAACACTGTGAGTTGGCATATAACTCCTGAATTGGCTGAATTGGGGTCCCCAGGACACAAATTGGAGGCAACCCAAAATTACTTGAAAGAAAAGGATAAGCTCAGAACAAAGAAAGAAAGATAAAATTAAAGAAAGAAAAAACACTAAGTCAAAATTTCAAAGCACCTGAAATCTAATAGGAGAAACAGCTAACCAACACCTTTTGAAATTTCAGTCCACTCAAGATGAAAACAGAATAGCATGAGAAAGACTTTTTTTTTTGTCTTTTTGTCTTTTTCCGTGTCTGGCAACGGATCGCAACCCTCGGCGTTGCTCCCGCGCCTCGCTCAGCCAGTGAGCGGGACCCGGGCTGTATGTGGGATCCGC
>NW_007740623.1:0-3248 GCF_000696425.1 Galeopterus variegatus | reverse complement strand
GACTACAATATAAGGGAGGAGAGCGCCGCCACGCTTCCCAAGCAGCGCACTATCCAGTGCGCCACCGGGCCGGCCCGAGAGAAAGACTTTAAGATGAGTACATTTAGTGTCCTGAAAGGTAAACTGAGTAGTAAAAGTAGAAATTATGAAACCCAAATAAGTAAACATTTATACATTCATTCAACATTTATTGTCTTCTATGTGTCAGGCACTGTTGTAAATGCTAAAACTATAGCAGTATAACAAACAGACAAGAATCATTATTCTCATGAGGTTTTTATTCAAATGAGGTGGACAATAAATATGTAAACTATAAAGTATGTTAGAAGGTAAGTGCTATGAAGAAATGAAGGGAATGGAAATAGGGAGTGCTGGGGCTAATGGGGCAGGAGGTGCAGAGAAGTTCATAATTTTTAATAGTTCAATGAAGATAAAAGTAATGGCTTGAAGGAGTAAGGAAGACAGTCATGGAGATAACTGGGGAAGAGAATTCCAGACAAAGATAACAGCCAGTATGATGATCCTATGGCAGGAGCATGCTCAGCATGTTTCAGATATTTTAGCCAGTGTGGCTGGAATGAGTGAACAAGAGGAAGAATATAAGGAGATGGGATCATAAAATTAACAGGAAACCAGATCACATAGGACTTTGTAGGTCATTGTAAGGTTTTTTACTTTTATTCTGAGTGAACTAGAAAGTGACTGAAAGATTTTCAGGGGAGAATTATTCTGACTGCTGTGTTGAAAACAGATTATATTAGTAGGTAGTTGAGGGAAGAAGACTAATTGGGAAGCTATTTAGAAACCCAGTTGAGAGGTGATATAACTTGAACCACAGAGGTAGCAGTGGGGATAGTGAAAAGTGGATCTTGTTTGGTTCCAAGCAAAATAATTATAAAAACTCATAACTGGTGAAATTTGACTATGAACTGGTATCATATGACACTGGGAATTATTTCAGTTTTGCTATATGTGATAATGATGTGTTTATGTAAGAAAATGCCTACTTTTTAATAGGTACATACTGAAATGCAGATCTGCAATTTGCTTTAAAATATTCCAGGGGAAAAGAAAGAACAAAAGAACAGTAAGGATATGTAAGATGTAAACAACAACATATTTTTAAACATAGCCTAGTAATCATACATAGGATGTTCAATTAGTAGTTACAAGATGCTTGTTCCTTGTCTCATTCAAGAAGTATATAGAGATAATGAATAATTTCAGATTTTGTTGAAAAAATTTTAGTGACTTATGTATTTAAAAAGTCATAATTTTTTAAAAACTTAAGTCATAATTGTTCAGTACTGTTTAAGTTAGAACTAAAAAAATATAAATATAATATAGTTCATAAACCAACAGAGGGAAAAGCAGAATATAGAAAACTTTATCAAGCCAATAGAAGACAAGCAGATGGAAAAGAAATAAGATAATAAACAAAAACCATAAATTAGACCAAATCTATCAGTGGTTATAATAAATGTAAATGGATTAAATTCATCTGATACTGTCAGAAGAAACCAAGGGAATTTTTTTTTTCCTTTGGCCCAGATGCTGCTTACAAGAGATGCACATATAAAAATTTCAAAAGCAAAAAGATGGTTTACATACACTGATATTCATTAAAAAGTGGAAAAGACAAATTCTAAATTATTGTATAGTTTTAAAAAATTTTAAGGCCAACTATATAACGGAAAATTATGTAGAATTAATGCTTCACATTGTATAAAAAACATATAAAAAATGATCACAATAGTTAAATGGAAAAAAGTTTATGAAAACAATAAGTTATGTACATAATGATCACAATTAATTTTTTCAATAAACATAGACAAGTATTTATGTATACCTACCTAGAGATAAAAGTCTGGGATGATTATATGCCAAAATGTTAACTGTGGCTATCCTTGGGTAATAAAAGTATGGGTGATTTTTTTAAGTCATAATTGTTCAGTACTGTTTAAGTTAGAACTAAAAAAATATAAATATAATATAGTTCATAAACCAACAGAGGGAAAAGCAGAATATAGAAAACTTTATCAAGCCAATAGAAGACAAGCAGATGGAAAAGAAATAAGATAATAAACAAAAACCATAAATTAGACCAAATCTATCAGTGGTTATAATAAATGTAAATGGATTAAATTCATCTGATACTGTCAGAAGAAACCAAGGGAATTTTTTTTTTCCTTTGGCCCAGATGCTGCTTACAAGAGATGCACATATAAAAATTTCAAAAGCAAAAAGATGGTTTACATACACTGATATTCATTAAAAAGTGGAAAAGACAAATTCTAAATTATTGTATAGTTTTAAAAAATTTTAAGGCCAACTATATAACGGAAAATTATGTAGAATTAATGCTTCACATTGTATAAAAAACATATAAAAAATGATCACAATAGTTAAATGGAAAAAAGTTTATGAAAACAATAAGTTATGTACATAATGATCACAATTAATTTTTTCAATAAACATAGACAAGTATTTATGTATACCTACCTAGAGATAAAAGTCTGGGATGATTATATGCCAAAATGTTAACTGTGGCTATCCTTGGGTAATAAAAGTATGGGTGATTTTTCTCCTTGTATTGTTGACAGTAAATATGTATTCCTTTAGTCCTCAGAAAACATTTTTTTTTTTAGAAAAAGTAGAGAGATAGGAAAAGGTATACCAGAAAAATACTAACCAAAGAACTATAACAATGTTAATATCAGACAAAATAGAATTTAAGGCAATAAGAATTAACAGAAAGGAGAACATTATATAATTATTAAAAAAACCCCACCAAAATGATAAAATAATCATGAACATGTATGCTTGCAACAGAGCCTCAGCATACATAAAGCAGAAGACAGAATTACAGAGCATTATAGGGAGAGAGAAGAAGTGATTGCTTGAGATTTTAAAACAAATTTCTGTCAGAAATGAGTTCAAGTAGGCCAAAATTTTTTAAAAATAAAAATCTTAGTTCATTTATGCTACTATAACAAAATACCACAAACTGGGTGGTATCATGCAGACTGTGTTGTCTGACCAAAAGATAACGAAAACAAACAAACAAACAAAAAAACAACCATATGTTTAGGAAATAAAAACAAACTGTTAAGTAATTAATTTATTAAAATGAAAGTTATATAACATTTAAACCTAACATTTAAATACTATGTATCAAAACTACAGGGATAGGTTTAGGATATAGAAAGCAGCAAAGAACCTTATTCCCACTGTAACAATGAGAAAAA
>NW_007740622.1:0-29212 GCF_000696425.1 Galeopterus variegatus | reverse complement strand
GTCTTTTTCACGTCAAAATTTTCGTGAGAAAAATGCCTTTGACACAGGAGAAACAAGCTAGAAAACAAGTCTTTTTAATGCATTTATATACACAAGTTATGGATATGTGAGCAAACATAACATTTTACATTTTAAAACATGCCTCGGGCACATTTTCTGTGGTTAAAATGCTGTCTGGAATAGTAAAATTATTATTTTGTTAGATCACTCATCAGGCAGAAGTTTCCATTTTTTAGTTAGGGTTTTTGTTTTTGTAAAGGATTTAAGATGTTGTCTACTCTGTGTGGTGGTGGTTTTACTGGTTGAAAAGTATTATGGTAGCAGCCCACAAATTGAGAATAATCAACCACCTTTCCAATTTCCTGTAACTGGGAACTAGTAGAGGGTTTTTACCATCCTCTACCCCACAATTTTGGGTCATTCCTCACAATAGGAACTAATAAATGTGGCATTGTTGGGAGAAAAATCATGGTTTTACTAACGCTGTGTGACTTGGCTCAAGGCAAGCAAGTAATGGGGGTCATGAGCAAAACAGATAGGATGTGCTGTAGTGATTATTTTCTTCTTCCAGCTGGGAATCTGGATACCAGGATGCTCAGGATGACCGTCCAGACGGAAAGATGGTAACTTCCCGATCTTTAAAAAAAATTGGTCATGATGGAACTGTGCAGCCTCACTGTCATTACGTATTTGCAGTTTAACTAGTAAGTAAGGCTCATCCATACTTGGAGGGAGAAGTTGGGTCTAGAAATCCCAGCCTCACTTTTTAAAGGAGCATCATCTGCAGGTCAGAAGACAAGGAGAGAGCAGCATGGATTCCACCACTGGTCCTGTCTGAAGTTATGTCACAATAGCTAACAAAGCTTAAACTTTAAACTTTTAACGATGTCAAGGGTTTGTATCTCCGTACTGGCTAACCAACAAAAAACAAGAAAATTCTTTATCTTATGTTATTTCATCTCATGAATCAGTTTTTTTATACTCTATTTTAGGTGTCCTGCTTTTGCCTCTGTTTTGTGAATCATCTTCCTGAGCTTTTTTATATCTCCCAGTTTTTATTCTAAGCAACTATCCTTTCATGTTAAGGGCTTTATCAGGCCCTTTCTGATTGTTAACATTCTGGCTTAAGTACATTTGAGATGGTGGTTAACTTTGAAGGCTGCCCAGTATGCTGCATATAAACATAGTAAAAAGTAGAATTTTTTTTTTTTTTTGTCCTTTTGACCGGCTGTGAGCGCACCGGTCATCCCTATATAGGATCCAAACCCTGCGCTCCCAGCGCTGCACTCTCCCAAGTGTGCCATGGGCTCGGCCCAAAAAGAATTTAAAAAGGAGTATCTGAGTCTCAAATTAAAACCTCCTGATCAGTCTACTGAATAAAATTCTACACATTTCAGAATCAAGATAGGATTGACTTAAGATGGTGAATAAGGTAGAATAATTTTATATTCCTGGACTGAAACCAAACTCCTCATATCTAATCATAGCTATTCAACATTTATTGAGTCCCTCTTTTCAGTACTAGGCAGGCTTTGCAGATAAAAAACGTGCAATTCTCATATACACTCGAAAGGAATAATGGCAGAGGAAAGATGACAGTTTTAAAGTTAGAATGAAATTGAAGTAAATTATCTGTGCTAATTGCTTTTTAGTGAATGTGGTTATTTGTGGTGGACTGCTTACTCCTAAGATCATCTGTGAGACAGTAAACCTGTTACATGTGTTGTACTGTGCACACTTTCTTGACTATGAGGGTACTTCCAACTCCTACTTTTAATTCCATTTTTGCATGAACTTTCTGAAGTACCTTGTACAAGGAGATTGCTTTGGCCTTGACTTGTAGTTCTAAGCATGTCCATAAATCTTTTAGTAAGGTGCTGCTGGAGAACTGCCTTGTTTCCCAAAGGAATCACTGCTCACTACCCCCCCCCCAACATTCTATTTATTAATGTGCTAAAGCAGCATTAGCTACAGTGCCTGACAGGGAACCTCCTCACCAGCAAGAAGCCTCTTGAGGGTAGTTTCTAGCTGATTCGAGTCCTCTTCATCCTTAAGAAACCGGAACTTTTATCATTTACTTATTTTTATTCACCCCCGCAAAAACAAATGGATTTTTTTACGGCTGTAGAGAAGCTATGGGTTAGAGCGAAACAATGCAAAAATAAAGCTGCATGGCTCATGTCACACTGCTCCTAGAAGGCATATAACTGTGCTTACACAAAGAAGTTACTGGCACATCTGGTAAAAGCTGACATACAGATAACAGAGATAGTGTTACTCCAAGTTATTGCAAATTTTCATTAATCAGTAATTCTCACCTATTACAGATTTCATCCTTGCTGACTTTGCATAGCTTCCATATTTCTCAGCCTAAACTACTAAAGGAACTGTGTGCAGGTTTTGTACTTGATTTCTATCTTACACTGCTTTGCCTCCTTGATACAACAGCAGGTCACCTTCTGTGTTCCTATTAAGCTGTTCATCATAGGCATGATTTTCAGATAACAGAATTAAAAAAAAAAAAAAACCTCATTTCTCTATTCAAGAGTACTTGAGAAAACTCATGGAAAGAATGTATTACCTTTTAATTCTATTTTTCCATGAACTTTTTGAAGTACCCTCCTATGTAGTTGACTACTTGTCTCCTCCCTTTCTGCTCCTACCTGCACTGTTGTTAACTCATCTTATAACTACTACTTCCAGAAAGCTGTGAAGTCAGAGTACTGGTATGTGACACAATTTAGTTGAAAAAGTCCAATCCCAACCATCATTTAACTGAAAAAACCCCACACGTTTCACGTCCATTTTGTTTTGAAGCCTTGAGACTTGACACAAAGGAAAAGTAAAACCAACATCTTCGTGTTTTACTGAGAAAACTACGGGAAAAGGCCGTTTAGGATTTAAAGTAAAAATAGTTCTCTGAAATGTCTATACAGTGTATGTGGGCGTATCATTGTAATGTGACATTCTGAAAAACTTTCATTAAAATTGCATTTAATGCACTTATAAGCTATTGAACTAAACAACGTCCAGCTTTTCGAATACTCCAGACTGAGCTTGATTTATGAGTGTTTGCCAAATATTTCTTCAGAGCATGTAAGAGTGAGACTTTGCTAGCCAGTGTTCAAAACAAGGACACAGGATCTGGCTTTTCAAAATTATTTGGTAGTGTTCATAATATCCTGATTTACAATCATGCTACATCTTAGATTTTTATTTATTTATTCATTTTTGGCAGCTGGCCAGTAACAGGGATTGAACCCTGTACCTTGGTGTTATAACCCAACTGAGCTAACCAGCCAGCCGTCTTGTTACTTTTTGGAAGGATAATCAATAACTGCATGTTTATAACATTATTGCCAACTCTGCCCTTTCTGCTCAGGGGATGTGTGGCAAGGGCATATTAGAAAAAGATTCAAACTCCTCTGAAATCACCACATTAATTACTCATCCTTCTAGGGCAGCAAATCCACACTTTATTCAGTGCCTGGGTAACCTGAATAGAACGTGGCTCCCTTCCTGTAAGCACATGCTTTACTCTTGACTTTAAAGACACAAATTCACCAAGGTTAGTAGAAATCTCAAGTTAAGGAGTCTTTCCTTTAGTGTTCTTAAATAATCCTCATATGTACCATTCCACATTGTGGAAAAATTGAAATATGCAGTATGGACCCAAGTTGAGATACTGGCACAAATACTTATATTTTATAATATCTTGGAGCCACCATATCCCATTTTACAGACTATAACAGATGGCAGGATTAAACTGCAAGAGGTTTACAGATGAAACTTTACATTTGAAAGTTTTAGGTGTGCCAGAAGAATTCCAAACTGCTTGGAAGAGAGCATTTAGGAATCGGTCTGAAAATGATTCCACCCATCATTTGGTCACTGCAGCTGCACTCTGTATGCACCGATGAGCAGCTTCACCTGTGGAGAGAGGACATGCCTGTGTCATTGCAGAAATGTAACTCCCCTTTCTCACGAAGAGGAGGGAAAAACACCCATTGGCCAAGACTGTTTCTCTTATTTGGCGATATTTTCAATTTATCAATTTACATGGTTAGAGTTATATAAAAAGAACATTATTCTGAGTGCTTATAATCTGATTTTAGGTCCTTTTTTTTGAGACCGGCTGCACCGCGCTCAGCCAGTGAGCGCCGGCCATCCCTATATAGGATCCGAACCCGCGGCAGGAGCGCTCCCAGCACCGCACTCTCCCGAGTGCGCCGCGGGCTCGGCCCTTAGGTTATTTTTAATAATTGCATTATTAGGCTATTTTAGTCCAGCTTTCATTCTCACAGAGGGATTGGTGACTGGCCTAAAGACATATGAGGGGGGCCTTCAAAAAGTTCATGGAAAGATTTATATTATCTTTTAATTCTATTTTTCTACAACCTTTTTGAAGTACCCTCGTACATGTGGCAACTCAACTAGGTACTGTAGAGAGGTGTTCTCACTTTAAATGTAGTCCCTCTCAGCACATTATTTATGTCTAATGATTCATGTTAGATTTAGACAGATGAGTGCACCTGGTGTCTCTACTGTAGGGAGCGCTCGTCTCTAGGATGGGCACTCAAACTTCAGAGACCAGGGAACACAATGACATACTTGAAAAGTTTTTTTTCTAATGATGATAAAGTAATCTGGGTAACGATTTGAGTAGAAACACTAACTATGAGAAATGCATTTTCACCTTAGCGGAGGGTGCTTCAGACAACCTTATAAAGAGTTTATTCGGACCTGCAGCAGGGCTGAACGAGTAAACGAAATGACTGTCCTAAAGTGGAAAGAGAAAAAAAATAAAGTCAGTATTTTTCAGATAAACTTCTACATTTAGAAACAAAGTTTTTAAAATAGAGACCAGAAATCTTGAAGACTCCACTGGTGGTAAGCAGTATGAGCAATACGCTGGAATTTATTTTACTTTTTTTGATTTCTCCCTTGATTTATTAAAAAGATAAAAGTGACAAAAAACAATATCCACACATATCTTTGGGATGAGGATGCACCCAACCATATATACAGCACAAGTGTTAAGAATGCCCATACCCCATTAATTTTGCTTAATTCAGCCCAAGGAAAGAATTTTGATGGCAGCAAAAGAATTATGTACAAAGATTCTTCGAGAGCATGTTCTATGATGTTAATGAAGAATTTATAGAGCCACCAATAGATTAATTACACATTAAAACTAAGGATAAATATAACCAATGTTGTACAGTACTGGGGTATTAGAAACATGAAAATTTCCTACGCTTCTTCCTTAAGCAACATTTTTAATTATAATGGTAGAAAAAGGCATAATATTTTATATCAGGCTGTATATACCATAAGAATTTATATGCAGAATAATTGATTATAAGACATTATGATAAGCCTAACATAAGAAAGAAATGAACTTAACATTTAGATTGACAAAATTTAGGATAATTTTACTTTATGATTATGGGTATTAACATCACTCTCAACAACTGGTTTACTGGATCATTTACTGAATGATCATATTTTATTAAGACAAAGGAATTTAAAATTAAGTCATCTGAAGAATGTACTTTTCAGTCCTGAATGAACTACAGAAGATCTTACCAGAAAAACAGGAAGTTGAAATTTATCATTTAAAACTACGGCTTGTACACTACATGGTCCACAAAGCCGAGCAATAACTTCTTTACCCAGAAAGTTTGTGTGGAAAATGAACAGCAGGATGCCAGAGCCTGAATAAAGGAAATGTGACAAGATAGCAACTTCAGACCCCCAAGGGAAGAATGCAGATGGCAGCAGGCCCCTGAGCTGGACCTGGGCGACCCCACCATCCTGCCCCCACTGAGGCCTCTAATTGCAAAGTTTGTACATGTTACCCAGCATTTCTCAACCCACAGAACCCTTTTTAATTTTTGTCCAAGTAATCCCTACTGATAGCTCCTGGAATGGACTTTTAGTATGTGTTTTTTAAAGTTATTTTAGTTTTTTTATTAAAAAAAAAAGTCATGTTTAAATGTTGCTGCTGAATGTACATGCCGCCTGGGGGCCTGGGGGCAGACAGCTGAGAGCCCCTGCTGGTGCGCATGTGGGGAGACTGCACTCTGCAGAGCAGGGTCAGGAACATCTACCAGGATCTTATATATGTGAGGATGACGAGGCACCTTTGTCTAGTAAGATTTCAGATTACTAATAAAAATTTCTGGTGGAGGCAGACACTGCTCACGTGCAGCACAGGTGTGGATGTCGGCAGGTTCATGGGCTTGCCTTGAAGCCCATTCAGGTTCCTGTTCGCCAGGGCTCATGCCAGCAATGCATATGGTTCATGTGAACAGTCAAACCTACAAACTGTAATTTTTCAGTGCCAAGTTCATTACACACAACTGGCTGGCTGCATTTTCTTTAAAAATTTTTTTGTTAATTTGTTTTTTTAATAAAACTGTCTATTGTAGGTATTTGACTTTAAAATCATATACTAAATTATTGTAAATTCTTAAATGTAAAAATATCAATTACTGCTTATGCAAGAATTACAATGCACATGCAATATTTCCAAAGTAAAAAAAATATTGAGAACTAGTAGAAACTATATAATTCTAGCAAAGTGAAAAACTAATAATCATCCTAAAAGTCTTGAGTACTTTGTAAAGGATGTTCAGTGGAGCTGTAGAGCTTACTACGTATGACTCAGGGTGAACTGGAGGATAGTGTTGTGAATGTTTTCGGATGATGAGACAGCAGAAGACCTATGTGTCAGTAGTTGCTGCAACAATAAATATGTATTTTTTAAATGAGGGGTGAGAATTTCCAACAAAACAAGCCAGAGCCTGATTTTCCACCTTCAGGCAGAGAGAGTATCCTCTCCACTTGTCCATGCCTGAAAAGCAGCTGCTGAGCAGAGAGGCCAGGAAGCAGAACTGGCCCTTTCATCTCTTGCTTTTGAACTTTACTATGGAGCTAAGATTAGTAGTAATAAATCCAGGGAAAAAAAGATTCCAGGGTTAGAATCTTGAAGCTAAGTTTTAATAAAACTCAACAAAAACTGGTATAATTATTAAGACCTAATCTCTATACTTTCTGAACAAGTCCTGCAGAACCCTCAGTCACCTGGATGGCAGGCATCAATTGGGTCTACTCCTCAAAGCAGCTCTGCTGTTTACTATTTTACACAATGAAATTCCTTAAGGTTTTGTTCAAAGAAAGGGTTCTGTCCAAAACTCAGTATTTATAGTGTCACACTTCAAACTGAGAGGTTTGAAGGTGAGCATAGGCTTACCTTCTGGTACATTCTGTGGGGGTTTATAATTGAATTCTGTTGAAAAATCTGGCCCCTCACAGAGTCGGTGACATGCTATTGGAAAAACTGGCTCAAGGAGAGCGAGACGAGCTTCAAAATAATCCTTTATTGTCTCTTCTGCTACTCTTGAAAGTCTAATAGAAAAGGATAGTAAGAACTGTTAATATTAATGTTGAAAAGCACCACGAGCCCAGAATTGATTATACTGTCCAACACCAGCGAGGCCTTCCCAGATAAACCTTTTTAAAAAGGAACTGCAGCTCTACCCTCGCCCTGCTCCCCTGCTCTGCTTTTCTTTAGCATTCAGCATCTAACACTGTCTTACTGTTTATCTCCTTTCATGGAACCAAAGCTCCAAGAGGGCAAGTCTGTCCCCATATTGCCATCTCCGTATCCCCAGACGGTGCCTGGCACAAAGACTGTGCTTAATACATATTTGTCTAATCAAAGAATGAATGAAAAATCAGAAATGAGAACCCCTCAGTCCTGGGCAAACAAGGAAGGCTGGGCACCCTTCCTTGCTGGCTTCTAGGACTACCTGCAGCTGTGACTGGCACTGTGTGCAACAGGCCTGGCCCAGGAGGCCACAGAAGTGACTGGCTATGTGAGGCTCCCAGCAAAGGAGGGAAAAATTTTCCTTATTTTCTGCTTAGAATGAAGATCCTGTGCCAAGAACTGAAGAAGCCATGCTGCAGGCATGAAGGTGGAAGTCATCCCGAGTATGGTGGGTCAGGAGGAGGTAAGAGCCGCTGCAGCCCTCGCTACATGAAAATAACTCTTATCGAGTGAGCTGCT
The DNA here is from genome assembly GCF_000696425.1 of Galeopterus variegatus. Lineage (NCBI taxonomy): Eukaryota > Metazoa > Chordata > Mammalia > Dermoptera > Cynocephalidae > Galeopterus > Galeopterus variegatus. The sequence goes on along the minus strand of NW_007740622.1, from coordinate 21,138 downwards.
GTGTGTGGAGTTCTGATGTGTTGCCAAAGGAACTCTTAAGCGATGAAAACATATTAATTTACTTGTGTTATGAAGTGTGAACTTGCACTAAAATACGATTTAGCTGGCCGGTTTGCTCAGTTGGTCAGAGTGTGGTGCTGATAACACCAAGGTCCAGGGTCTGGTACAGGTAAGCAAAAGAAAGAAAGAAAAAGAAAAAGAGAAACTTTGGATTCTGGGAGATAATGCCGTGTCAATGTAGTTTCAGTGATTTCTTTAAAATGTACCAATCTGGTGTGGGATGTTGATAATGGGGGAGGCTGTATGTTGGGGCAGGGGGCATTTGGGAAATCTCTTATCTTCCAATTTTGCTGTAAACCTAAAACTGCTATAACAAATAAAAGTCTATTTAAAAAAAGAGATGATAAGAAAATACTCCTAGACATGCCAGCATTAAGTTTGAGATTTTCTAAGACTTCATAACTTGCAGAAAAATAATTCATATCCCACTTACTAAATTCATGACTACTCAGTTTTTTCCTGAGCAGTTGCACACAGGCTGTTCCAATTACAGTGTGTCCAAATAAACAGATGTACCACACAAGGTACTTCAAAAAGTTCATAGAAAGATTAGCATTACCTTTTTGAAGTACCCTCATACTTTGTTGACTCAGCCACGGCACGTTCACTTTGTACTTACGTCTCTAAGTGGCTTTTCAGCAAGTCATACACAAGCACATTGTTGCACTGCTTTGCAAAATGCAGTGCGTTATTTTGGTGCTTCGACAAAATATTGCAGTCAGCTCCACATTCAATTACAAGTCGTACAATGTCTGAATTTCCTCTTTTACAGGCCTACATCAGGAAAAAAGGCATAATAATTACTTCGCTGTAAACTGTGATAACTATCAAGTCCGTGCTGTTCCCTTTCTCTACACATGCCTGGGAGTTCTTTGTGAGGAGAGAGCAGAGAACAATGGAGAATGGGCAAGAACACCTGGACCAGGCCTCAGCTGGTAGGAATGCCATTGGGGCGTTCTTGACTCAGTGAACAGCACAGAAATCTGCGTGCTCCAGTTAAATTTCTTCATTGACTGAATATTTAGGGAACAGACAACTTTGAAAAGGACACTTCAGTCCCAAGACAGGACAAACACCAGACTCACTAAGTAAGCAGTTCTATGCTCTGCCATGAGCCAACACCTCAGCAGAGGCACAGGGCTCAGCATGCACGGCCTCACAGAGAGGTCAGTACTGCGAATCTCTAAGCACTGCTGGGAATCAAAAATAACCCAGCAGCTGCTTTTAAGGGCTGGTGAAGCACAGATACAAATCTGAATTCACAAATCTAAGATGGGGCTGTGACATAGTCTAAATAAAGCCTATTTCAAGAGTAAGAAGACGTATGTCCCAGGTTCTCTTCCTGTCCATCACTTACCAGTTGCATGACTTCAGCTAAGTCCTTTAATTCTTCTGGCTGTAGTTTCCACTTATCAAAAGGAAATAACGGCCCTTCTGTCTCACCACCCTGAGGCTATTAAACAGTGGATGGCTGAGAAGCAGGGCCAGGTGTTCCTACAGATACAGGTCACCTGGCCTGTGCTACTCAGGCCCCGGGTTCCACAGAGCAGGGACCTACAGCATGCTCGCTCATCCCTGGGCAGATGCTCACACACTGCCCTTCAAAGGGTGCTTACCCATGGCTCTCCCAGGATAATCCTGCCCTCAAGGGGCATTACTGGTTGTTACACCGGGAAGCAGATGCTAGTGTACCTGGTATAGAGGGCAGGGACACTGCTGAACACCCGGTGGTGCTGGACAGGCCACAGTGTGACAGTGAGGGCAAGAAGCCCCGTTGGAACGACTAGATCCCAACAATGATGTTCCAGGGCAGTTTCTTGTACCCTTGCGCTCCGGTAATGACCAATTTTACATACTTTCTCCCGAGATGAAAAGGCTTTTATTTTGTTTCAACTTCTGAAAATCTTTCCCGTTTATTTCTTCTAAACCTCAATAAAACTAATACAATACACAAAATCCTTAAAGCAATTAAAATACTGCTTTTCAGCAACAAGTACCTAAATAAGTAAAACAAATTACAGATATCACTAGTCTTATCTAACTTAGACACTAGTTACACAAGCTCTGAGTCTCTTCTCAAGGAAGAAACGACCCACTCCCCGAGCACCCTGGCTCCCTCCCAGGCCCCTCTGTGCCCGCTGTGACTTGACACAGACGCCTCCTGCCCCCAGCCCTTGCTTGCCCTTCTGAGCCACCGCCTCCCCTCATCTTTCTCCTGCTTCTCTTTCCCACGCAGGCTCCTTCCGTCCTTGGCCTTCCCTCTTTCTCGGCCTATGGCTAGAGTCACTGTACCCTAGGCTGCCGACCCCCAGATCTGAGTCTCCAGTCCACACCCTCCCCTGAGCTCAACCCCCTAAGTGAGATGCCTCCCGAGCATTCCAGCTCAAAGGCCACATCTGCACAGCAGAGCACCCAGCTCCCTGCTCAACCTGCTGCTACTCCTTACCTTAGAAACAAGGCGACTGAGCATCAGCTTGGTCGCCACATTTTGTGAGTTCCACCACCTAAGAAGCCATTGAATCTACCCACTTCTTTCCCTCTGTCACCAATCTAGGCACGGATGACTATAATTTCACTCTATTTTAAGAGCCTCCCTACACATCTGCAAAGTGCCCTTCTCGCCAGTCCATCCCCCTACTGTACACTAAGGAACATTCAAACGAACCACCCTATAAGCTGATTCTTTGTCCAGCCTAACCTCTTGGTGGCTCCCAACTGCCCTCAGGACAAGCTCCCGGTTCCTTAGCATGCTGTAGAGAGTTTCTGTGCGCCCCCCTTACGCTCCAGAGGTAACAAGTGTCTGCTGTTCAGAACGCACCTGTAACTCCTCGCTGAGAGGATGCTCGGAGGTGCCACCTCTGCTCTGAACATGTGGCAATAGCAGAAGCACATAAAGGACATTAAAAAAATTTTAAAGTACATTTTAAAGATTCAAAGCTCAGGCTTCTGAACAAAATATTTCCATGAACCAGAAATGAGACAGAAGCATAAAGCAGTGATGACGGCTTAGACCTGAGTTTGCAGGAATTTGCAGGTCTGGGCCCTCAGAGTGACAGGGAAGAAGGGAGGACCCAGCGCCAGGCCCACGCAGAGCTGGGCCGCGCCCCTTTGCTTACCCAGGACAGCGGCTGGCAGCAGGAATTGCAGACAAATCCCTGCTGGGGGCAGTGGCTTACATAAAGGTGCATCCTGGGGGGAAGGTGGGAAGACAGAGCCATGTTACCCCCCGCCCCCCGCCCCATTGCAGCCGAGTGTCTGGATCTGCTGCATCCTAACGGCATCTTGACCCAGGAACCTGGAACTGCCACAGAGGAATGGGTGGCAAGGCCAGGGCCCCACAAGACAAATGTGAAACTGCTCAACAGGGAGGGGAAATAACAGGGTGCTGGGGGGGGGGCCTCCAACAACCTTCTCCTCAAAATGTATCTGCAAACCACAATTCCACAACACACACAGAAGTCAGAGTCTAAGGAGACACACGCACCACCATGAAATGGTAATGAGCACACCAACAGCACTCCGAGGTCTCTGTCCCACTCCAGCTCTGCTGATGCCCCCCTGGCCCCCCACCCCCAAGTGCATGTCCTTTCAGGACACAGCTCGCCACCTGTTACATCCACTCTCGGACTGGCCCTAGGTGCCCACCCAAGCGCTCCTTGGGCCTTGCTGCCCTGCCTCCCTGGTCTGCGGGTCGCTGGAGTCCAAGGACCATCTTGGAGCCCAAGGACCATCTTGCCCCACGCTGTGCCCAGTCCCCAGCACGGGGCAGCAGTGGCAGTGCCAACATGAACACCTGCTGAGTGACTGAAGAGACAGGTGACCTGTGGGAGGGTTTACCTTCATCAATGCAGTTTCACCATTGCTCTGCTGGACATTCACAAAAGCTCCTGCTTCCAAAAGAATAGCCACTGTTGTTAGAAAGTTCTAGTGAAAAAAAAAAAAAAGCAAATTTAATTGCAAAACTTCTTTAAAAGTAAGATTTTTTAGATGTTTTGAAATTTTTAGTCATCAGGAAAAACAGCAGATTCTATCCCAGTGGGATGCTGGCCACAGTGTTCACTTGTCCTCACTATGAGGCCTGCGGGAGCCCCCATGCCCCCACATATATAGCCCCACACTGTTTTGTCTCCAACTGCCGCCTGAGGGTTAGCCACTGGTTTCTACATAAAAGCCTCTGCACATAAATCCTTTAAAAAGATGATACATGAGAACATTTTAATTAAATTATTAACCAAAAGGAATACTAAGTTCGGCTGGAAAAGATTTTTAGATTATATAAGGTTGAAATCAATATTAGCACTTTAATCAGAGGCTCTATTTAATAGAAAGTACTTCCAACTAGATAAAGCACATTTTAAAAATTTGATTACAAAGTAATACTGATAAAATAAATCCATTACATGTCATAAATCAACATTATAAAGTAATGTGGCCCATATGACTGTTACATTTCACTACAGAAGCGTCTTCTCTGAGTCCACCAGTGGGAATTCCTGCGGGACTCTCACACTGCAGCACATGGAGTCACAAACCTTCTCAGCGGCATGAATGAGGGCAGTGGTCCCGTTCTTCTGCCGACCGTTCACTTTTGCTCCTTTTGTGATGAGGAGCCGCAGGAGGTCATCCTGCCCACCTGCTGCAGCAAGCATCACTAGTGTCATCCCACTGGAATCCTTTGTTGGTTTTGTTAAAGAAAAAACTTGTTAATCTTTATTTAATTAGAACAATTTTAGAGCTAAGTCTTTTTACCTAAGATGTTTCAATGTGAATCACTAAAGTGCACTGATTTAAGCATCTACTTAGTTTCTTCACTAAAATATCCTAATAATCAGAAACTAATAACCTTTAGAATTTTTTTTTCCACATATAAGGCTGCCACAGAATTTTACTTTCATGTATTAAATTCTAAAGGCACATCAACAGTTTGCTTTATATAACATGAACAGTGAATTATTTGGTGGCAGATGATCAAAGTCTCCATCTAGAAAATCCAAGGTGAGTAAGTTAAAAATGGTCAGACTAAGAGAATTTCATTAAGGAGATATCACACACACACACACACCTGTCCAATAGCAATAGCTATACCACATACAAGCAATAACCCGTTAGTAAACAAAATGTACATGAAAAAAGACCCTCATGACCACAGTAAGATAACAAAATATTATAAAACATGTAGAAATACATCTAAAAGAAATGTGCAAAAAAGACCTACATGAAGAAAAATCCCAGGGAATTTGCTTAAGGGTGTAAATGGCGAGCTGAATGAATGTAGAGACTTTCCATGTTCTCTGATGAGAGACTCAAGGTGGAAACAAAAATGTCAATTCTCAGACAAATTAATCTATATATTTCATGTAATTTTAATCAAAATCCCAACAATTTTTTGAACTATAATCCCAAAGGATTAAACCTAAAAAAAATTTACAACTAAAGCTAAAAAACATAAAAATCTTTTTGAAGCAAGACAAGACAAGATATCCAAAAGCCATAAATAAAAAACACTGACAGACGTGACTACCTAGAAATAAAAATCCTCTAAGCAAAACAACACTCAAAACACATAACCTAAGATCTAGGAAAAAAGGGCTAATATGCTTCCACATAAAAATCTACATCTGTCAGTATGAAGAATCTCTAGCAAACAGCAGAAAAATGGCACTTGCTATAAATGGGCAACCACTGAAGAAACAGAAATGGCCACATGAAAACATGAGTCATTTTATACTCCTCAAAGCAGCAGAGAATAAACCACAGACAAAGCCAGATCGATCACAACCAGTCATTTTGGGGGGCTAGATTAAAGGGACTAAAATTGTACATTTATATAGTTCTACAATGTTGAAGTTTTATAAAGTGAACATTATTTTTGTAATTAAAAAAAAGAAAAGAGCTGGCTGGTTTAGCTCAGTTGGTTAGAGCGTGGTATTAATACCAAAGTCAAGGGGGATCCCTGCACCGGCCAGGCAGTCTACCCCACCCAATAAATAAATAATTTTTTTAATTTAAAAAAAGAAAAAAATCAAATTGAATTCTTTTAGAAGAGCTACTTTCCACCTTCTTTTAATGAGATTTTTCAAAGATATTTTACCTCTTGATCTAGGTTATATTCTTCATTCGAATTAAGTGCAACCTTTACTGTAATATAATCCCCATTTTTCACAGCATCCCTTAACACATCTAAAATGAAAAGAAAAGATAAATTAGGTTTTATATATCTAGATTTGTGAAAGAGATTTCTATAATTCCGAAACTACTCACTACTGGGAACTGCATCTGCTGTAACAAAATTTTCATCTTCTCCATCAAGGTGCTTTTGAAAATCTTCTAATTTCATCCATTCCAACTGCAAATCCATGCCCAGACTCAAAATCTGTTGTCTACCATCTGGAACACACAAGAACCTTATCAACATGTTTTTCTGGAGTATTAAAAAAGTGCTGTTTATTAAATTTGTGGTGTCTTAAAATTGTACATATGCTTTTAACATGAGTCATTATATAACTGAGTCTTTAATTGATAAAATTTGTGGTTTTCTTTGTGATTAAAAACTAGCCACATGCCATGGTGCTGCAAAGGCATAAAGATAAATAGGTAATCTATAACTGTAAAATGGTAAGAGATGAATTTTTAGTACAGGACAAAGTAGCTCGACAGAAGGAAAAATCACAGGGATTCAGTAAGAGGACTTGTAATTCTAACACAACTTCTTTCTTTGGCCATTATTGGATATACACTGCATAGCTTCCAGCCACTTACACAGTCATTCTGAGTGTGTAAAGACGACCTGCATGTAAGTAGAAGTCACTGCCTGGTGATCTTTGCAGAATCAGCTCAGTTCCCTCCTTCCACAGCCTGGGCACACCCGCCATCACACCCTAGGGCAATGCGAGGGGGTGCCTTTACGCTGGGGGTGGAGGGTTCATCCCTTATTACTGCTGCAATCAATTACTGGGATGTCCGCATAGCTCATTTGGCAGTAATTCGAAATGGCAATAGGCTATTTTTTAAAATGACAAACAAATATCTGATGGTAAGAGTTAAAGAATTTTCACCTAAAACCAATTTCTCAGACTACATAGATGTTAGACTGATAACCTTGCCATAGAAATGAAGTTTGTAAATGATATGCAAATAAATGATCTTTTTCTAAAGCCCTCAACTCAAAGGCTCCTTGCTAACACAGAGCATGACATCACAGAAACAGCACAGCCTCTGAGCTACACATCCTGGCTCTGTATCCCAGCTCCGTTAGCTGTGTGGCTTAGAGCAAGTCACACCAACTTCCTGTACCTCAATTTCTGAGTAACAGCAGTGGTAAGAGTAAAAGCAGGTAACATACACAAGCAGCATGAACTGACTTATTTACTCCATACACAATAACCTGTAAGGGGATACATGTTACAGGTGAGGAGAGAGAGGCTTAGAGAGGTCTTCCCACTCAGACATGTCTTAGTCCACAGTGGAGCTCCCAGCCCCCACACCCACCACGGAGGAAGCAATGTCTCAGCACCACGGAAAGACTGTGGGTGCAGGACAGGCGAGGCCCCCGACTGCAATAATGCCATCTGAGTCACAGGACTGCTGCAAGGAACTGAGAACGTACTCAAACTAAAACTGTCAGAACGGCTTCTGCTGCAGCTCAGACCGTGGTCTCTAACAAAGCCAACTGGTTCAAAACCTGTGTCCACTCCTACCAAGTCTTAGGTCTTGCCTCTGGATCTGGTAGGTTTAACTTTCTCTGTATTTAACTTAAAAATCAGATATACCATAAAGAATGTAAGTCATGAAGCAAAACAATGAACTGCGCCTGTGACCACCAGGCAACTGGGGTGGGGGTGCCCGTGCACCTTGCACTGCCCCTCTGTGATGACATCTCCACAGGGAGAAGGTGCCAGGCATACCCTTTCCTTTTTTTTTTTTCCTTTTTGTCTTTTTTCGTGACCGGCAACGGATCGCAACCCTCAGTGTCACGCCCGTACCAGACCGGGACCGGCCACGGGATCGCAACCCTCGGTGTTGTGCCCACACCTCGCTCAGCCAGTGAGCGGCCGGCCTGTATGTGGGATCCGAACCCTCGGCGGGAGCGCCACCACACTTCCCAAGCGGCGCACTGTAGCAGTGTGCCACCGGGCCGGCCCCATACCCTTTCCTTTTTAAAATAGTTTTGCCATAAATGCATGTATCCCTAAAAAATATATTTAGTTTTGCTTGTTTCTGAGCTTTAACAAGCGTTCTCTATATTTTTTATATACTAGTCCTTTGTCTTTTCACCTTTCTTAGTTCTGATGAATGAAACTTATTTTGTAGTCAACTTTATCACTTTTTCCTTTATGGTAGGTTCTTTTTGTGTCTTGTTTAAGAAATCTTTCCCTACCACCAAAGTCATAAAGATATTACCCTCAATCCTCTAAATACCTAGTATCTAAATATCCTCTTTGTAGGTAGGGCCTTGCTCCACCAGGATTTGATTTTCCTGTGCGGGGTTTGCTCCGTGTGGATAACCCATCACTCTAACACCTGTGGCGCAGAGCTCATCCTCTCCACATGGACCTGGGACTCACCATCCTTTGTCTGGTTATCATATCTGCACGGGTATGACTGAAGTCTCTACTCTATTGTGCTAGTTTACCTACCTTCCTTCTGCCAAGTGAATACTGTATTGATTGCTACAGTTTTACACAGTAGGTTTTGATTACTACCGGGATAAGTGACTTTGGCTTTTCCTGAGTCATCCACATAAATTTTAGAATCAGTATTTAAAAATTCCATGAAAAACTATGTTGGGAATTTGATTGGAACTGCAGTGACACTATAGCAGTTTGAAGAAAAAGACAAATTTATAAAACTGTTTTTCTACTAATAAAAATGGCACATGTAGATTTCAAGAAATCTGTTAGTTTTTTCTACACAGGCCTTGTTATCTTTTATGAACAATATTGTTAGCAATCTTTTAAAATGTGTTGCTATTGAAAATTATATCTTTTTAAAAGTACATTTATTATTATATAGAAACACAGAAAGAGATGTACATTGTATAGAGATAAATTTGGAAAAAAAATACAGAAAGAGATGTACATTGTATAGAGATAAATTTGGAAAATGTATTTGCTTTTTGTACGATGGTCTTAAATCCAGTCATCCTGTAAAACTTCAAAAATTTCTAACAGTTTATTTATAGATTCTTTTGGCTTTTCTACATAGATCATGCCACCTGACAATGAGGGTTTTTTTTATTTTTTTTGCTTCCTTTCCAATGCTTATACCCTTTTCCTTTGCCTTACTGTGCTGGGTAGGATCTTTGTAAATGTTGAATAAAAATGATGACAGAAGGCATCTTTGTATTGTTCGTGATTTCAAACAAATGTTCCTAATGTTTCACAGTCACAAAAGACGTTTGCCGTAGGTTTAATACTCTTCTATCAATCGAGAAAGGCCCCTTTATTGATCGTTTGTTAAGGTTTTTTTTTTTTTTTTTAAATCAAGAATACTGTTAAATCCACTTCTCCTTTACTCACTGGATTCCTAGGGAAAACCCATCTTGATCGTAAGCGATTATTTTTTTAAACAAGGCTAGATTCAATTTGTTAACGTTTTGAGATTTTAACATCTGAATTCATGAGTGAGCTTGGCCTGTTGTTCTCCTTTCTTACATAGTTATCTCGTTTTGGTATTGACGTTATAACTGTCTAAGAGAATAAGTAAGAGTTCTTTGTTTTTAGGAAGACTTTTTCAAGTTTGATATTTTTGCATATAAAACCATCTCAGCCTGGTGTTAAATCTGTGTGGCTGTTTTAGTTACTATTTCAGGTTCTTTAATAGTTACAAGCCTATTAAGGCTTTCTATTTTTCCTTGGGTCAGTTTGGTTGAATTATATTTTTCCAGGAATTTTTCCATGTCATTCAGTTTTCAAATCTATTGGTAAGGAATTGCTCACAGCATTCTTTTACCTTTTTAATCCATGCACACGTCTCTTTTTTATCCAACATATTGTTTAAGTCTTCATTCTTTCACTCTTTTTAGAGGCTTGTCTATTTTATCAGTCTTTTCTAGGAACCAATGCTGGCTTTACTGATGCTCTCTACTCTATCTTATTTGTTGTTTGGCATCCCAAAAGCAATGCTGCTATTTGGCATCTGCCCTCTGGGCAACCTTCTTTCTCCTCCTTGCCCACTAATCCTGGAAATTATCCTGATTTTCTGCAAGCTCAGCCAGTGCATCCAAAAACACACGGCATGGGCCAAGCCCGTGGCGCACTCAGGAGAGTGCGGCGCTGGGAGCACAGCAGCGCTCCCACCACGGGTTTGGATCCTATATAGGGATGGCCGGTGCACGCACTGGCTGAGCACGGTGCGGCCGGTCTCAAAAAAGACAAAACAAACAAACAAACAAAACAAAAACAAAAACACACCGCACACCTAGGTATCCAGGATCTAGTTGCTTTGCAGTAATGGGTCTCCCAGACTATCTACTCTGTCATATATTCTGAATTATTTAAAAAATTCTCTTCAACTGTTTCTCAAGATTCACAAATTAAAAAAAAAAAAAAAAAAAATTCACAAATTATATGAAGTCTTATCAGATTAATTTCTCATTTATATTCTGTCCTAGTTATAAATATATATGCACGATTTTCATTATTTTTCCCTATAGCTGCTGTACTCTATTTCATACAAGGTCCTCCCCTTCTTCTCAGCCAAGTCTGATAGCCTCAGGCCAGCATTCACAATGCAGCTGGCCCTCCCTATCTGTGGGTTCCATGGGTTGAACCAACCATGGATTGAAAATACTTGAACCAACCATGGATGGAAAATATTTGAAAAAAATTGTCTGTGCACTGAACATGCACAGACTTCTTCTCTTGTCATTATTCCCTAAATAATACAGTATAACAACTATTTACATAGCATTTGCATTGCGCTGGTTATCATTAAGTAACATAGAGATGACTTAAACAGGAAGATGTGCATAGGTTATATGAAAACACTACACCATTTTATATCAGGGACTTGAGTATCCTCAGATTTTGGTATCTGCAGCAAGTCCTGGAACCAATCCTCTTTGGATACTGAGGAACAACTGCATAATCTTATTTAGTGTTACTACAAAGTTAAAAAGGAATAATACAAATAAATCTGTATTTGATAATTTTCTGAAAGAAATCTAATAAGCTATACAATCAGGCTGCCTGGCAAGAATAGATAAGGTAGAAAATTAGAAATCTTTATAATTTCTAAATGTGCTGAGCACATTATAAGAACTCAGAAAATACTTGTTTGATCCATTTAAAAGTCACTGAATGACTCATCTTCAATATAAAAAGTTACTTATGCAGGAGATCCAAATAAAACCATCTACTGTATTACTTTCTGATTTTGAGATCAGAATCACAGTAGGAGTAAGAGAGAGAAATAACATGGTGCACTACCCTGACTAAATTCCGCAGAATAAACTCACCCAAATTCTCATCCATCTGGCACATACTGTCTAAAACCTCCTGATCACCTTCTGCAGCAATGTATGCCCAAGTATCAGTTTCATCTCTTATATTTCTCCTTTCTTTAAGTGACTGCTTATTTTCCTTGGTTTTGTGATCTTCTGTGGTTTTACAATCCAGTGGTATTTCTTCTCTTTTCCGATTATTCTCAGGAACATCATTTTTTTCTTCTGGAGTTAATTTAAATAAATCAAACGCATTTCCGATTTCCTTAAATGCTAGTAAAAAAACATTAAAATTGATGGCAAGTATGAGTCACAAATTTCTCTTGTAATCAAAAGAAAATCTGGGTTAGTGTTAAAGAAATAGGTATCACCTTAATTTTTACTAGTATTTTGCACGATCAGATTTACCATCGAAGCCACAACGTCTGGTCTTTCAACTGGTCTTTTCTGTTGCTGCTACTCAACATTTAGAAAGGATGTTCACAGTGAATGGCTACTCATCAGGTGTTCTGAATCACTCAACTGTAGTTGTGGCAAAGGCCTGCTGAGGATGGTGGGCCTCAGAATGATACCCACCTGGTCATGCCACCCATCTCCTACTGCTAGATACACCAGACTGTCAACCACTGCACCCTTAGTTTGTATAGATGTGATTTCTGGTGGTGAGGGGGAGAAATAGCAGGTGCCTGAGCACCAACAATGCACCTGGTAAAACTGTACCTGATGCCACCAGCTTTTAAGTGAATAATAGTGGGAAGAAAACTGGCAAAGCTCCAGACTTGTCATAGGAAATAATCCAAAAAAGAAAACGCTATTAGGAAGAATTGTATTATAAACTCCAGGTACATAGTAGACAGATTTTATTAGCAAGGGATATTGAAAACCGGACTCCCAGTGAGTACCATTATAAATGGGACAAACAGTAGTTCCATTTAAGGCATACTGGGTCACAGTAAAAGTGTGCCTTCAATTGACATACGAGACGCCAGGAATAAGAAAAAGTTAACGAACCAGGTCCAATTTTGCAATATTTTGAATCACTCTTTGAAGAATAGCAGGGGTTTAAAATGTTTGTATTATTTTGAACAGATATGCTCTTTCACTTACAGTAACTTACGCACGACCCACTGGAACAGCAACTGTTCCTTCCCAGCTTCAACTACCTGCTTCTACCTTCAAGCCTCGCTCAGCTGAGAAATAAAATCTACTATCAGTATTACTTCAAATACATACAGCTTTTGGGAGAAAACCCAGGGGAAATTATCCACCTCTTAGAAACACTGCTTCCAAGAGAATGTGTGTTCCAAGTACTTTTGGTACATAAACTATTTATCTACTGGAGCTTATTCAAACACCATACGGTGATTTTTGAAATGAAGCAGTTGTTTCAGTACTGACATGTGTTATGGATTCTCAATTATGGTATATCTTGAAGTGATCCAAAATGTGTATTCAACATTATACTTGTGTTGGTACAAATGACACAGAGTAAAATACAATGAATATATTAAGCAAGTCTGTTTTATTTAGCATGCACTATAAAAAAGACACATTTACTTTTCTGCCATAACTAATTTCTTGTCTAATTCTAACTTACTCCATCAGCATACTGAAAAGGAGGAAAAACTAATTACATAATTACATAAGTTGTTATATAATAAATTTACATAACTGGTTAAACAAAGGCTCTAAATTCCCCAGTGAATAAAATTTTCCAGTTCTATGACATAGCAGGTTAGAAAAGACTGTCTTATAGTAAATTAATTTCTTTGCATAAAAGATGGTACTGTAAATGGTTAAAATGTTAGTATTTACACTCACTCTTTAATCCCTTTGGCTCTTTTCGGCCTTTTTCTTCCTTCTCTGAATCATGCCTTTTCTGATATTTTTCTTTGGGTTCATTTTTTTTGGTCTCTTTCTCCTGAAAAAGACATATGTAAGACCCTGAACGAGAATGGATAAAAGGCTGGTATTGTCTATTTGAAAACTGGAAAACACCGGTTCCTGGTGTCAATGACTGCCTTTATAAACTGTGGCACATGGCCAGAGATCATTAAGTTTTTTCGCATAAACTGCTTCCTCAATCAAGGTTATCCTTCAATCACATGATAATTTCTAAAACATCAAATCCAATTTAATATAAAAAATAATCTCCCCCCAAATCTCACCTATAGTCTTACTGATCACACACGACTATTTTTATTTCTCCATGCTCCCCCTTCTGAACTTGTCACTTTGCATACATAATTTTTAAAAATTCATTTTCTTTATTTACACTGCATAGATATTTTTACATGGCAGTGTTCATATGTATGTATGGTATTCTTCTCCACCCCATTTTCTAAACTTTCCTGGTTTTGCTACAATGATGTCATAATTAATATTTCAATGGCTATAACAGTCCCCAGGTTGCCACATCAATATTTTCTTAACCATCTCCCCCATGGCTAGAGGGTTAGACTGTCATCAGCTGTTCACTACTGAAGATAATACTGCCAAATCCATCTTTGTATACACAACTTTTTTCATCCTTTTAAAATGGTTTACTTAAGAAAAATTCCCAAAACTGGGAATAATGGATGAAAAAAAAATTATCTTTTCTTATGGTCTGGTCCTTGATAAACAATGCATATAAGAATACTTTCATAATTTGAAAAATATTTCCATTTTGAAAAAACACATACCAGTGTTTTTATAATAATGAGAGAAACTATTAAATATGCTTTTGTAAGAATTAAAAGACTTGTAATGTTAATGCATTTTGTATAATATTAAGTAAAAAGTGGTTTATTCTTAAGACAATGGAGGGAACATACCAAGAACAATGTGAAAACCTAATAAAATATGCTGATGAAGCAATAAGCCTGAGTACACAACGCTGCAGATCACCTGAGTAACCCTAAAAGGACATGCTGACTTTTGCACATAAATTAGCCCTCAATTTTCTAGTTGTAGTCAGTGTAAAAGGCAACCAGCTGCAGGCAGAGAGAAGCTGGTAGTCCCCTGGCTGAGGAGCTCAGCCTTTACAGCTGTCCACGCTTAGCCACACTATTCAGCACCCCCCTGATGATGCAAACACTGTCAGTTTGACCGTTTCCTTTTCATCGCTTGTGACACTTCTGGCCCACTCAGAACAGCACTAGCCCGCCGCACCCTGCGAGGCTGCCCCCGCGGCCCTTACCTCCTCCGTGCAGCCACCGGACCTGAGCCCGAGGCCCCTCTCTTCCCCGCCCGGTCGCCAGCCCTTCTGCGGCGTCTGGGCAGACACAGGTGTCGGCTTATCTACCTCGGGGGTGTTTCCGCCTCTGTCTTGACCCCTTTGCTTTTTAGGCACAGTTTTCCTCTCTAAGAAAGAGTTCTTGTTTCCCAGCTTCCTGCCCTCCTTGGGGTCCTCGGGCTTCCTCGGCGCCTTCTTCTTCCTCTTGGCTCTGAGGTGCGCAGGCTCCTCCGCACCCGCGCCCGCCGGCGGCTCCTCAGCTGCGCGGTCCTCGCGGGCCTCCTGCCCGGCTCGCTCTTCTGCGCTTTGAACTTTCTGTTGCTCTTCTCGGATATCAGAGTGTAAGTCTTCACTGTCATCTTCTTGAAAAGGGGAATCATTAAGCACACTTGATTCAGATTCCAACTGAGAGTCAACGCATTTCTCTTTTTTTGTTTTTCTGTTTTCTTTGGGATCTTCTCTTTTAATCTTTAAATCTCTTATTTCACCCTTTTTAACTTTCTTTAATTCCTTACTTTCTTTTATTTCATCTTTCTTGGGCTTTTTGGATTCCTTTAATTCTTCTTTGGCTTCCAAAATTCTTTTCTTTGTCCTTAGATCAAAAACTAAGCTTTCGGAGGTGCCTTCCAGGTCTGGTTTGGACTTATCTTTTGGCTTCCCAGTCTTTGCTTTTTTCTTTTTCAGATCATCTGGGCTTTTCTCTTCTCTATGCCTCAATTTTTTCTTTTTCTTCTTTGGAGAAGTATCTTCTTTTGTCTCACTTTGCTGATCACTATCAGAGTTTGCCTCAAATATGTCATTATTTAAGGATAGTCTCTATAAAATATAAAAAATGTTAAATACTCATTAACATAGTAATTTTAAAGGCTCTGAAAACTAGCACTAATGAAATTTGGTAGAAATTTTTTTCCCAAGCAGATCCTCAACTCCTTAAAATTACTTACCTAAATTGAAGTTGTATAGTATATTACTTATATCTATGTTTTGGCAAATAGATCTTGGTGGTGATAATGAGCATCAATTTTAAAAAGCCGACAGACATAATATTAATAAAATTACATTTTCCTTAAAAAATAAATAAATAAATAAAAAGCAGACAGAGAGGGACAGGAAATGTCAGTGCTACTGAAGGTCCCAAACTTCAAGTCGGAGTAAATAATAATAGCCTCATATATGGTGGGTTATAAATGATTTGAATTTCAAAATTTCCAAAAACACCAGGGAAGTAATTTTTACAGACTTTGTTGGTTGCCAACAAAGTAGTTAATAATCCAAAGACAGATTTTTTAAGACCTTGTATCCCGGAATGTCCTTAAACTTGCTGTTAATATTTTGGTTATGTATGGAACAAGCAAGATTGTACACAAGTCTTACCTCCCCAATTGATTTGTTATATAGTCTGAAATATTCCCTATGGAAAATATTCTGAAAGTTGTAAAATTCAAAACAGAGTCACCTGTGTCAAACCATGGCAAACAGTCGGTGAAAGCTGTAAAGAGAGGGCTCTCACACACAATTTGCCTGATAACAGTAACTATCACAAGAAATTTTCCAAACTGCAGCTTCCTACACAAATCACACAAGACAGCAAACTGCTTATATAGGAACACTTGCCTGACATACTGTCTCACAAGCCTAATCCAAATCTGTAAGGGCCTAACTCCAAGATTACAAGTTCGACCTAGTACCTTACAGGCATACCATGTGCATTCCTCTTCACTGATAGTGAGTTTTTACACATCGAAGGTTTGTGGCAACCCTGTGTAGAACTAATCTACCAGCATTATTTTCCCAACAGCATGTGCTCACTTCGTGTTTCTGTGTCATATTTTGGTAATTCTTGCAATAGTTTTCACTTTTCCATTATTATTACATCTGTTACGGTGCTCTGTGATCAGTGATCTGTGATGCTGCTACCATAATTGTTTTGGGCACCACAAGCCACACCCACACAATACGCAAACTTCATAAATGATGTGCGTGTTCTGACTGCTGCACCGACCGGTTGTTCATCTCTCCCCCTCTCCTCAGGCCTCCCTATTCCCAAATACAATACTGAAATTGGGCCAATTAATCCTACAATGGCCTTTAAGTGTTCAAGTGATTTTAAGACAAAGCTGGAAATGATTAAGCTCAGTGCTGAAGGCATGTCAGAAGCCAAGACAGGCCAAAAGCAAGGCCTCTTGCTCCAAACAGCCAAGTTATGAGTGCAAAGGGAAAGTTCTCGAAGGAAATTAGAAGTGCTCCCCAGGAAACACACGAATGACAAGAAGCCAAGCAGCCTCATTGCTGATGTGGAGAAAGGGCTAGCAGTCTGGACAGAGATCAAACCAGCCACAACATTCCCTTAAGCCAAAGCCAGACCCAGGGCACGGGTCCCAGCTCCCTTCAATTCTGCAAAGGCTGAGAGAGGCGAGGAGGCTGCAGAAGAAAAGTCTGAAGCCAGCAGAGGTTGGCATATGAGGTCTAAGGAAAGAGGCTGTGTCCATAGCATAAAAGCTCAAGGTGGGGCCGGCCCGGTGGCGCACTGCGCTAGTGTGCCGCTTGGGAAGCACGGAGGCGCTCCCGCCGAGGGTTCGGATCCCACATGCAGACCGGTTCCCGCTCACTGGCTGAGCGAGGGGTGGGGGCAACACCGAGGGTTGCAATCCCGTTGCCGGTCCCGGTCCGGTACGGGGGCGACACTGAGGGTTGCGATCTGTTGCTGGACACGGAAAAAGACAAAAAAAAAAAAAAAAGCTCAAGGTGGAGAGTGGATGCCGATGTGGAAGCCACAGCAGGTTATCCAGGATCTAGCTAAGCTCAACCACAGATTTGCAGTGTAGACCTAACAGCCTTCTATTGGAAGAAGATCTGGGCAGAGAAAACTGAAAACCTTCTGGAAAGGATGCACCACTCTAGATGCCGTTAAGAACATTTGTGAGTCATGGGAGAAGGTCGAAATATGAACATTAACAGGAGTTTAGAAGAATTTGATTCCAACCCTTGCAGATGACTTTGAAGGGCTCAAGACTTTCGTAGAGGAAGTAACTGCTGATGTGGCGGAAACAGCAAGAGAATCAGAATTAGAAGTGGAGCCTGGAGATGGGACCGAACTGCTGCAATCTCGTGATAAAACTTTAACAGATGAGGAGTTGCTTCTTCTAGAGGAGCAAAGAAGGTGGTTTCTTGATGTGGAATCTACTCCTGCTGAAGATGCTGTGAACAATGTTGAAATGACAGCAAAAGATTTAAGGTATTACATAAACAGTTGATAAAGCAGCAGCAGGGTTGGAGAGAACTGATTGCAATTTTGCAAGAAGTTCTCCTGTGGGTAAAACACCATCAAACAACACTGTATGCATCAGAGAAATCTTTTGTTAAACCAAGAGTCCATTGATGTGGCAAACTTCACTGTTGTCTTATTTTAAGAAACTGCCACAGCCACCCCAGCCTTCAGCAACCACCACCCTGATCAGTCAGCAGCCAGGAGCACCGAGGCAAGACCCTCCACCAGCAAGAAGATTACGACTTGCTGAAGGCTCAGCTGATTGTTAGCATTTTTAAGCAATAAAGTATTTTCGAATTAAGGTTGTGTTTTAGACATAATGCTATTGCGCAGTAAATAGGCTACAGTAGTGTAAACATAACTTTTCTCTGCACTGGAATACCAAAAAATTTGTGTGACTAGCTGTACTGTGGTAATCTGGAACTGAACCTGCAATATCTCTGAGGTGTACCCGTACTGACACTTGCCAAGCAGAGCTTGCAGCTCCCAGAAACTTTCCTAGTGCCGATGCACTTTCTTTCAAAATAACTCCTAAAACTTCTCTTTCTAATAAAACTCGCAAACCTTTGTTAGTTCTTCAGACATACTGAAGACCACGCCAATCTGTGTATGCCCTGAATTTCAACTGTTTTTATATACATTCTAAAAAAAATGTTTAGCAGAGATTCATCTCTGTATTTTTTGCCTTTGACAATAAATTTTCCTATTCTAGAATTTTTTAAAAAAACTTATGAATAAAGTATTTGTACAGACACAAAAACACTATGTAAAATATTCTGTCCCTATTTCCCAAATGGTCTTATTCTAAATGACTTAGGGGCGGACAGAAGAAGGGAAGGAAAACATAGACATACTTTTATACCTTTAGTGCCTAAGACATGGATGACACGAGGTTAAAAAGATAGTAGGAAAATGGCAGCATTAGCTTAACTTTTTGAATCTCCCTGAATCACTTCATAAAAAAACCAACCAGGACAGCAAAACAGAAACTCCACAGACAACATCTACAACAAAATTAAGTGGCAAAGTATCCTACAGAACCCCAAAATATAAACAGGTGGGGACAGACCACCAACAGCTGGCTGTAAGACCTGCATGGTGTGGCTATAGATACAGGAGGAAGTGAAGATCGCAGTCACTGCAGGGTTGCCATGGCAGAAATCACTGAAAAGTCTGGCAGGTCCCTTTGAGAAGAGCAGCTGACCTGGGAGGAACCGGATGTGGGCAGCTGCAGGTGTAGCGGCTGGTGTGACAGGCTGGCCCCATTCAGGCCCTGTGAACTCCTCAAAGTAACCAGCCAAAGCTCCCCCCCAGGACTTCCACCACAATAAGGAGAAACTGTTAGGATTATATTCCAAATAAAGTAGGAAAGGGAAAATAGAAACAAAGTGAAGAAAAGATCCAAATATAAGTGCTGGTGGTGACTGGGGAAGCCAGGGTAGAACAGAGTCAGAAAAAAGTCACAACGGCCACATTTTCGAACCCCCCATAAACAGAATACAAGAGGTTTCTCAGGAGCCATAAAGCTAAAAAAATTATCCCATTCTTTTCCCCTGCCTTCTAAAGCTTCAGGAGAACTAATTTCATATAAAAATAAGCAGTAGAAAATGACTAGGTTTAAAATGACTATTTTACTAGGTTCTTGAAACACAGAAGCCCCAAATCTGAGAGGGCACTCATACAGTGTTTGCCTCTTCCAAAGAACTCACCTGGTGGTCCAGTGGGTAGAGACATTGGTTTATTGGACTTGTGAGAGTTACTGACGGTGGCCAGTCAGCTGGTATCCACACCAACACAGGGTATATACAACAGTTAAACAGTGAACAGATCAAAGTAGGGGTGTAAATCGTTTGCAGGCTTACATGCAGACCCTCACCCACTCACATAACTCAGAGCGGGCAAAATCGTTTGCAGGCTTACATGCAGACCCTCACCCACTCACATAACTCAGAGCGGGCAGGCAGGCGGTCTGGCTGAGTAGAAAAGTTAATCTAATTGCTACTCTCCTGGCACCAGAGTGCTTTAGCACCAGCGTGCTAATTCATTTACTTAGGGTCCCTGCTTCCTCCAGTATTCTGTTTGTCTTAAAGGGGAGGTGCCTTTCCTTGGGTAACTACTTGGCTAGGGGTAGTTTTCCGGGAGTGAGGGGTAACTCTGGTATACATGGTGGGGGGAATAGGGCTATATCCAGCATTAACCCTACAGTTCTTATAAGAAAAAAGGGACTAATGAACAGAATGAACTACCCTAAAAACAATAAAAGCATGCCACAAAAGACATGCCTACAAAATAGCAGAGAAAACAAACAAAAACTCTGAAGCATCAGACAAAAAGACTAAGTCACTTATAAGAGAAAGAAAATCAGATTGGTCAACAGAGAGCAATATTCTGTGCTGAACGGCGATGGAACAACACATTAAGATACATGTGGAAAGAAAAGGTGCACCAAGGAATCTACATCAGTCACAGTGGCATTCAGGTACAGGTTGAGCATCCCTAATCCAGAAATCCAAAATGCTCCCAAATCTGGAACTTTCTGAGTGCCATCATGATGCTTAAAGGAAATGCTCATTGGAACATTTTGGATTTCAGATTTTAGGATTAGAAATGCTCAACCAAGGCCGGCCCGTGGCTCACTCGGTAGAGTGTGGTGCTGATAACACCAAGGCCACGGGTTCGGATCCCATATAGCGATGGCCGGTTTGCTCACTGGCTGAGCGTGGTGCTGACAACACCAAGCCAAGGGTTGAGATCCCCTTACCGGTCATCTTTAAAAAAAAAAAAAAGAAAAAGAAAAAAGAAATGCTCAACCGGTATGTATTCTGCAAATATTCTGAAATCCGAAAAAATCTGAAATCCGAAAAAATCTGAAATCCGAAACACTTCTGGTCCCAACCACTTTGAATCAGGGATACTGAGCCTGTATAAAGGCTGACAACAAACTGTTAGGAAATACAAGTACTCAGAGAATATTGTTCTCAAGAGCCCTCTACTACAGACTCAAGAGCCCTTCTACTACAGAGACAGTTCTCAAATTCTAGCATGCACCATGGTGTTCAGGGCTTCCCAAAACATTGCTGGCTGGCCTCGCCCCAGGGAAGGGGTGGGGGGCTTCCAAAATGGGGATGACTGATGCTCCTAGCCAGGATT
>NW_007740621.1:28051-29215 GCF_000696425.1 Galeopterus variegatus | reverse complement strand
ACTGCTCCTGCATCTCCATGTTCCTCCAAGATATCCTAAGCTCCTGTAATCCCTTTTCATGGTATTCAAGAATTACTGTTAACGAGGTGCCATATCCCTTAATCTCATCTATGCTATATCAGCACCCCTTATTGATTCAATCTTTTTAACCACATTATTTCTAAAAGCTGGTCATGCAACCGTTTTGAGTCTATCAGTAGGCCATACTTCTAGAAGTCATGGTATGGCTTTCATGCGCCACTGAAAAAAATTCTACTTCCTTTAATATATCCCAATGCCTTAGTCATCTCCAAACTTCAAGGTCATTCGAACAACTTTGGCATCATAGAATCATCATCCTTCCCTTAACTACCTTCATACTCACACTACAGAATTTTACCATAATGGATCTGAGTCTCTAGGTCAATCCCACAAACGGTAGAATGTTGTTTTGAAAGACATTAAGAAAAAGTTCAACTTAGTGAAGAGACCAGTATAGGCATCACTTTGGTAATGTGCAGTTATTTGCATAATAAAAGGACACACACACACACACACACACACACAAAATCAGACCAGTCAGCAAACCCTGAAGAAAGATTAGCATCATTTTCAAAGCAGACACAGTAATGCACACATATGGATCCCTGTAATCCTCCTACTAGGTATTCATATTTGGGTATGTTAATATTTGAATGAATGAGAATCATTTCAAGTGTTCACAAAGCTCAATTGTCCCCTCTACGTCTAGCCATACAGGTGCAGTTCAAGTAGGTTTGTACAGATATTTTGTGGAAGAGCCTCAGGCAATTCATCAATCTTATGTTCACAATTATACAACATGAAATACAGCTAGGGTGAGATTCACTAAAGTCAGGCCTAAGCATAGGACTCATAGGTCTCATTTAACACTCCCACTTTCCACAAACTAAAGCAGTTTGATCATGTTAAGTTCTTGAACCCAGAGCCATGGCATTAGTGCTACAGCTAGTTTCCCAGATGTCCTTGAGTGCCATGCTAACAATTACTCAGACCTGCTATAAAGCCTGCCCTACTCAAAATCAAATCCAAGTTCACGAAGGCTGGAGCCTGAAGCACATGGTGGCCCTGAGGTCCTACTCTGGTATAATCCTCTCATTACCAGACACTAGCTAAAGATGATCAAAAAAACAACACAGTAGGGTA
>NW_007740621.1:24962-26585 GCF_000696425.1 Galeopterus variegatus | reverse complement strand
AGAAATGCTTTACAAATGAATTTTTATGACATTTTATAAATTCCCAAAGTGATAGATGTCATTTAGAAATGGATGATGGAATGAGAATCATAGAACTATGGCACAAAATTATAGCCTAAATTAATTGAAAATATAATTTGATACATAAAAATATCAGGAACACATTAAAAACATTAAAAAGTCTTTAGTATATTCTATGACAGTGCTGGAGTCATAACACAAATTACATCATAAGGTCTAATGAACTTATGACCTTCTAAATACTAGTTGTAGGTCACTAGGTAAAATAATCATTTAAAACTGCATTTAAATACAAACTAGTTATAAATATTCCCTGCTTTTAGTTATTTCTCTTTTATACAAATAATATATGCAATTACCAAACACATAAATGAACAAGAGTATATTTTCAAAGATCACTCGTTAGTCTACTTCACAGAGATAACCACTGCTAACACATTGTGAATAAATTTTCAGATAATGTGTGTAGATATATATATAATCCTCTCATTACCAGACACCAGCTAAAGATGATCAAAAAAACAACACAGTAGGGTAACAACATAGGAATTTTTAGGAATGGAGGTAGGTGCAGATATATATATCTGTCTATGCATATGCCCATACAAATATAATTTCTTTAAGGGACAGGATCATATAATCATGCTATAAATACTCTGTTGTCTCTTTCTTATTCAACTATACAACCATTCTTAATCTACTTAATAACTTTTCAAATAAAATATGCCAAAACATTCTCTGCAATATGATGATCTTACAAGGTGTAGCTATTCCAAGTGCTGCTATACAGAAGCTGCTCTAGAGACCAGGGCTTCTGGAAGCTGGGATATAATTTTATTTTATAAGATAGAACATCTTGTTCTATCTGTTTTTCAACTAATCCTGAATCCATATTTTTATTCCATTTTGAAAGCATAACATACTGATTTGTAAAATACCTTGCAATCTTTGGTTGAAAATGTGGAATATTATTATAACCACTTATCTTCACATTGTAGAAATCCCTGACTGGAAAAGGCATTGTTGTATTTTCCTGATGCACTAGGGGAAGTTATTGCGTTTTTGGCTCTAGCTATCACTATTAATTTTCCAACTTTTATGACCATGAACAACCACCCTCAAATTCTTTTCTTCCCATCTTCATCAATAGAGCTATATATAATCTTGCTTTTGCAATGAGAAAACATAGAACAACAGTGCATTACAATTGGTAGGCTTATGCAAAATTAAATATTACCTGTTGACTTGAGCAGACCTTTACACCAGCTCTGAATTTATAATCATTTTTTTATATGGGCCCCATCCATTAATTTAGGTATTTGAAGACAATCAGTAAGCAACAACATTAGCATCATACATTTCCTTTATTAATAGGTAATATAAACAATGGAAATTTCCACTTTTTAACATTCAAAGTCACCAAAGCTTAATTAACAATGGTTTTATATACCTGGAAGGGATGACAAAAAGTTTCTTATAATTCAGTTATGAGTGTATATAAAAAAAAGATATATATATATATATATATACTTTTAAAACAGGATTATTATTTAGTATTTCAACCATGAACACAGTTTGAGAATTTGGCTCTAAGACAATCAC
>NW_007740621.1:23560-24545 GCF_000696425.1 Galeopterus variegatus | reverse complement strand
AACAACATTAGCATCATACATTTCCTTTATTAATAGGTAATATAAACAATGGAAATTTCCATTTTTTAGCATTCAAAGTCACCAAAGCTTAATTAACAATGGTTTTATATACCTGGAAGCGATGATAAAAAGTTTCTTATAATTCAGTTATGTGTGTATATAAAAAAAGGATATATATATATATATATATATTTATATATATATATATACTTTTAAAACAGGATTATTATTTAGTATTTCAACCATGAACACAGTTTGAGAATTTGGCTCTAAGACAATCACTATACACATAGCAATAACTGGCATTTAAATTATGTAAGTGTAAATTAGCCTCTCCTCTGTACTAAAGAATTTTTTATTGGTTATGAATACTCATGAGATACAAAGCTGATTGTCACCGCTTGTCCCAATGATGTGGGGGACAGATTAATACTGGCAGCATACTCATTACCAAACATTGCATTTGTATCCTGTGTCTCCAGCCCAATTATCCCCAACCTCCCTCCCCCTTCCCCCTTTCCCCCCCACTCCATTTTGTAGCCCAAGGAATGTTCTCTCCCTCTGCAAGCCCAATGACTATTATGGTCTTTCCTTCCTTTGTTCTCTTAGATCCCACATATGAGTGAGTACATGCGGTATTTATCCTTCTGTGCTTTGCTTATTTCACTCAACATAGGATTCTCCAGGCTCATCCATGTTGTTGCAGATGGAAGTATTTCATTCTTTTCTTATGGCATAGTAGTATTCCATGGTGTATATATACCACAGTTTCTTCATCCAGTCATCCACCAATGGACATTTAGGTTGGTTCCATATCTTGGCTACTGTAAACAGAGCTGCAATGAACCTGGGAGTGCAAGTATCCCTTCAATATGATGATTTCCATTCCTTGGGATATATAACCAGATGTGGGATTGATGGATCGTATGGAAGATCTATCTGTGGTTGTTTGAGAAACCTCCATACTGTTTTCCATAGTGGTTGT
>NW_007740621.1:17122-23388 GCF_000696425.1 Galeopterus variegatus | reverse complement strand
TTTGTATGTCTTCCTTTGAAAAATGTCTATTCAGCTCCTTTGCCCATTTTTTTAATTGGGTATTTGTCTTTTCACTGTATAATTGCTAGAATTCTATGTATATTCTGGATATTAATCCCTTGTCAGATGCATAGTTAGCAAAACTTTTCTTGCACTCTGTAGGTTGTCCTTTCACTATGCTGTTGTTTCCTTTACTGTACAGAAGCTTTTTAGTTTGATATAGTCCCGTTTGTTTATTTTTTCTTTTGCTGCTTGTGCTTTGGGGCTCATGCTCATATAGTCTGTGCCCAGATCTAGTTGTTGAAGTGCTTAATCCTTATTTTCCCTTAGTAATATTTTTTTTCCTTTTTGTCTTTGTTTTTACTGACCGGTAACGGGATCGCAACCCTCGGTGTCGCGCCCACACCACGCTCAGCCAGTGAGTGGGAACCAGTCTCCACATGGGATCCGAACCCTCGGCGGGAGCGCGGCCACACTCCCAAGCTGCGCACTCTCCAGTGCGCCACCGGGCCAGCCCTTCCCTTAGTAATTTTATAGTTTCAGGTCTTATACTTAATTCTTCAATCAATTTTGAGTTGATTTCAGTGTATGGTGAGAGATGCATGTCTAGTTTCATTCTTCTGCATATGGATATCCAGTTTTCCCAGCACCTCTTGTTGAAGAGGCAGTCTTTTCCCCAATATAGATTTCTGTTGCCTTTCTTCAATATCAGATGGCTATAAGCCTGAGAGGTGATTTGGGGGTTCTCAATTCTACTCCTCTGGTCTGAATGTCTATTTTTATACCAGTACCATGCTGTTTTGGTTACAATAGCTTTGTAGTATAATTTGAAGTCAGGTAGTGTTATGCTTCATGCTTTACTTTTTTTGCTTGGGATTTCTTTAGCTATTCAGGGTCTTTTGTTGTTCCATATGATAGGTAAGGTTGTTTTTTTCTATTTCAGTGAAGAATGTCATTGATATTTTGATGGCGATTGCATTGAATCTGTAGATTACTTTGAGTAGTATAGACATTTTCACAATGTTAATTCTTCCAATCCAAGAGCATGGAATATCTTTCTATCTTTCTGTGTCTTCTTTAATTTCTTTCATAAGTAGTTCATAGTTCTCATTGTAGCGGTCTTTCACCTCCTTGGTTAAATTGATCCTTAGTTGTTTTTTTTTTTTGTTTGTTTTTGTTTTTTTTTGTGGCAATTGTAAATGGGCTTGCTTACATTATTTCTATTTCTGTTAGTTCATTATTTTAATATATAAATGCAACTCTCTTTGGGGCATTTATTTTGTATCCTACAGAATTACTGAATTTATTAACCAGCTCTAGGAGTTTTTTGAGACAGTCTTTAGGTTTTTCTATATATAGCATCTTGTCATCTGCAAATACAGAAAGTTTAACTTCGTCTTTTCCAATCTGGATTCCCTTTTTTCTTTCTCTTGCTTGAACGCTCTGGCTAGTAACTCCAGTACTATGTTAAACAGATGTGGTGAGAGTGGACATCCTTATTTTGTTCCTGTTCTTAAGGGAAAGGCCCTCAGTTTTTCCCCATTCAGAATGATACTGGCAGCGTGCTTGTCATAAATGGCTTTTATTATGTTGAGATATTTTCCTTCTATACCTAATTTCTTGGGAGTCTTTATCATGAAGTGATGTTGAATTTTGTCAAATGCTTTTTCAGCATCTCTTGAGATGATCTTTGTCTTTGAGTTTGTTGATGTCAAGTATCACATTTATTAACTTTCGTATGTTGAACCATCCTTTCGTATGTTGCATCCCTGGGATGAATCCCACCTGATCATAGTGTATAATTTTTAAAATTTGTTTCTGTATTCTGATTGCTAGTATTTTGTTGAGGATATTTGCATCTATGTTCATCAAGGATATTGGCCTACAATTTTCTTTTTTTGTTGTGTCTTTATCTGGTTTTGGTATTAGAGTTATGTTGGCCTCGTAGAATGAGTTTGAGAGAGTAGCTTCTGTTTCAATTGTTTGGGATAGTTTGAGGAGAATTGATATTAACTCCTCTTTATACATTTGATAAAATTCAGATGTAAAGCCATCCTGACTGGGACTTGTCATTATTAGAATATTACTGCTACAATCTCATTACTTGTTATTGGTCTGTTTATATTTTCTGTCTCTTCTTGGTTCAATCTTGGTAGTTTGTATTTGTCTAGAAACTTATCCATATCTTCCAGATTATCATATTTGTTGTCATACAGTTGTTTATAATAGTTTTTAATGATTCTTTGTATTTCTATCGTATTGGTTGTTATGACTCCCTTTTCATTTCTGATTATGGTTATTTGGGTCTTCTCTCTTCTTTTATTTTCTGTTAACCTAGCTAATGGTTTGTCTACTTTATCTTCTCAAAAAACAAACTTTTTATTTTGTGGATCTTTTCTATTGTTTTGGGGGTCTCTATTTCATTTAGTTCTGCTCTGATTTTAATTATTTCTTTCCATCTACTATATTTTGGTTTGGATTGTTGTTATTTTTCAAGTTCTTTGAGGTGTACTGTTAGGTCATTTATTTGGAGTCTTTCCATTTTTTTTGATATTAGTATTTACTGCAATAAATTTGCTTCTTAGTACTGCTCTTGAAGTAGTTTTGGTCTGATGTATCTTTATTTTCTAGAAATTTTTTGATTCCCTGTTTAATTTCTTCTTGGATCCATAGGTCATTCAGGAACCTATTATTTAGATTCCATGTATATGTATAGTTTCCAAAGTTTTGCTTATTATTAATTTCCAATATTAGTCCATTGTGGTCTGAAAAGATACTGGAATGATTTCAATATTTTAAAATTTGCTGAGACTAGATTTGTGACCCAATATGTGGTCTATCCTGGAGAATGTTCCATGAGCTGCTGGGAAGAAAGTATATTCTTTAGTTGTTGGGTGAAATGTTCTGTATATATCTGCCAGATCCTGTTGGTCTAAGGTGCAGATTAAATCCTGTGTCTCTTTGTTGACTTGTTGCCTGCAAGATCTGTCCTTTACTGAGAGAGGGGTGTTCAGTTCACCCGCTATTAATGTATTAGGGCCTATTTCTTTCTTTAGGTGTAATAGTATTTGCTTTATATATCTGGGTGCTTCATTATTGGGTGCACATATATTTATGAGTGGTATGTCTTCTATCTGGATAGATCCTTTTATCATTATATAGTGGCCTTCTTTGTCTCTTTTTATGTTTTTTGGTTTAAAGTCTATTTTGTCCGATATAAGTATAGCTACTCCTGCTCGTTTTTGGTTTCCATTTGCCTTGTATATCTTTTTCTATCCCTTCACTTTTAGTATGTGTGTGTCTCTACAGGTGAGGTGGGTCTCCTGAAGATGGCACATACTGGGGTCTAGCTTTCTAATCCAATCAGTCAGTCTGTGTGTTTTGAATGGGCAGTTCAGTCCTTTCCCTTGTAGGATAGTTATTGACAAGTGATGCTTAATTCCTGTCATCTAATTCCTTCTTGTTTAGGTGGTTTGAATAGCTTTTGATCATTATTTCTCCTTTTATTTCTCTTCTTCAATGTTAGTTGGAAACTTAAGGTGGGATGATTTAGCTTCTTTCTCTCTCCTGCTGGTATTTTTGTTTTAATGGTGTATTTTGCTCTTTCTTGTTTATTTGTGATAGTGATAACTATTATTCAGATTACAGATGAATGACTCCCTTGAGAATTTCTTGCAGGGCTGGCCATGTGGTGGTGAACTCTCACAACTCTTGTTTGTTTGGGAAATACACTATTTCTTCCTCATTTCTGAAGGAGAGCCTTACTGGGTAAAGAATTGTTGGCTGGCAATTTTTTTTTTTAGTATTTTGAATATATCATTCCATTTTCTTCTGGCCTGTATTGTTTCAGTTGTGAAGACTGCTGTTAGATTGATGGGTGTTCAGCAAGTGACCTGACCCTTTTCTCTTACTTCTTTTAGAATTCTCTCCTTGTCTTTGACCTTTGCAATTTTAACCATAATGTGTCTTGGGGAGGATCTTTTTGGATTGAATCTGTTTGGGAAACCTTTGAGCTTCCTGGGTCTGAAGGTCTGTATCTCTCCCTACACCTGGGAAGTTTTCTGTTACTATTTCCTTGAATAGATTTTCAATACCTTTTCCTTTCTCTTCCCTTTCCGGGACACCCACAGTTTGGATGTTAGAGTGCTTGAGGTTGTCTGCTATGTATCTTAGATTTTCCTCATTATTTTTATTTTTTTTCCTTTTTTTGGTCTGCCTGAGTTATTTCAAAAAGACCATCTTCAAGATCTGAAATTCTTTCTTCTGCTTGCTCTACCCTGCTGCTCAAGCTGTCAGTTCTGTTTTTTATTTCACTGAGTAAATTTTTCATTTCTAGGAGTTTTGTTACACTCTTTTNCTCTCTTCTTTTATTTTCTGTTAACCTAGCTAATGGTTTGTCTACTTTATCTTCTCAAAAATACCAACTTTTAATTTTGTGGATCTTTTCTATTGTTTTAGGGGACTCTATTTCATTTAGTTCTGCTCTGATTTTAATTATTTCTTTCCATCTACTACATTTTGGTTTGGATTGTTGTTATTTTTCAAGTTCTTTGAGGTGTACTGTTAGGTCATTTATTTGGAGTCTTTCTATTTTTTTGATATTAGTATTTACTGCAATAGTTTCCAAAGTTTTGCTTATTATTAATTTCCAATTTTGGTCCATTGTGGTCTGAAAAGATACTGGAATGATTTCAATATTTTAAAATTTGCCGAAACTAGATTTGTGACCCAATATGTGGTCTATCCTGGAGAATGTTCCATGAGCTGCTGGGAAGAAAGTATATTCTTTAGTTGTTGGGTGAAATGTTCTGTATATATCTGCCAGATCCCGTTGGTCTAAGGTGCAGCTTAAATCCTGTGTCTCTCTGTTGACTTGTTGCCTGCAAGATCTGTCCTTTACTGAGAGAGGGGTGTTCAGTTCACCAGCTATTAATGTATTAGGGCCTATTTCTTTTTTTAGGTGTAATAGTATTTGCTTTATATATCTGGGTGCTTTATTATTGGGTGCACGTATATTTATGAGTGGTATGTCTTTTATCTGGATA
Organism: Galeopterus variegatus; assembly: GCF_000696425.1. Lineage (NCBI taxonomy): Eukaryota > Metazoa > Chordata > Mammalia > Dermoptera > Cynocephalidae > Galeopterus > Galeopterus variegatus. Next base: position 18,343 of record NW_007740621.1, on the reverse strand, counting down.
GACCCTTTTATCATTATATAGTGGTCTTCTTTGTCTCTTTTTATGTTTTTTGGTTTAAAGTCTATTTTGTCCGATATAAGAATAGCTACTCCTGCTCGTTTTTGGTTTCCATTTGCCTTGTATATCTTTTTCTACCCCTTCACTTTTAGTATGTGCATGTCTCTGCAAGTGAGGTTGTCTCCTGAAGATGGCACATACTGGGGTCTAGCTTTTTAATCCAATCAGTCAGTCTGTGTCTTTTGAATGGGCAGTTCAGTCCTTTCCCTTGTAGAATAGTTATTGACAAGTGATGCTTAATTCCTGTCATCTAATACCTTCTTGTTTAGGTGGTTTGAATAGCTTTTGATCATTATTTCTCCTTTTATTTCTCTTCTTCAATGTTAGTTGGAAACTTAAGGTGGGATGATTTAGCTTCTTTCTCTCTCCTGCTGGTATTTTTGTTTTAATGGTGTATTTTGCTCTTTCTTGTTTATTTGTGATAGTGATAACTATTATTCAGATTACAGATGAATGACTCCCTTGAGAATTTCTTGCAGGGCTGGCCATGTGGTGGTGAACTCTCACAACTCTTGTTTGTTTGGGAAATACACTATTTCTTCCTCATTTCTGAAGAAGAGCCTTACTGGGTAAAGAATTGTTGGCTGGCAATTTTTTTTTTTTTTTTTTAGTATTTTGAATATGTCATTCCATTTTCTTCTGGCCTGTATTGTTTCAGTTGTGAAGACTGCTGTTAGACTGATGGGTGTTCAGCAAGTGACCTGACCCTTTTCTCTTGCTTCTTTTAGAATTCTCTCCTTGTCTTTGACCTTTGCAATTTTAACCATAATGTGTCTTGGGGAGGTTCTTTTTGGATTGAATCTGTTTGGGAACCTTTGAGCTTCCTGGGTCTGAAGGTCTGTATCTCTTCCTACACCTGGGAAGTTTTCTGTTACTATTTCCTTGAATAGATTTTCAATACCTTTTCCTTTCTCTTCCCTTTCCGGGACACCCACCGTTTGGATGTTAGAGTGCTTGAGGTTGTCTGCTATGTATCTTAGATTTTCCTCATTATTTTTATTTTTTTTTCCTTTTTTTGGTCTGCCCGAGTTATTTCAAAAAGACCATATTCAAGATCTGAAATTCTTTCTTCTGCTTGCTCTACCCTGCTGCTCAAGCTGTCGGTTCTGTTTTTTATTTCACTGAGTAAATTTTTCATTTCTAGGAGTTTTGTTACACTCTTTT